>NC_053500.1:29004818-29232318 GCF_905171775.1 Rana temporaria | reverse complement strand
TAGTGGTGTCTACGTCAGTGATTTCCATCTGCCAGGTATGGTATATACATATTTACATTGGTCCAAGCAGCTGGCTCAGCCTCTCAGCCTGTTGCTGATAACCAGGGCCAGCTGTTCCCATCTCTCTGCAGCCTGGCACTCCAGTGAACACTGGAGGAGCAGAGTGGAGAGCAGTGACTGACAATCACTACTCTCTCTACAGGCAGTCCTTGGGTTACGAACAAGGGGGTAGATTCACATACCTTTTGCGGCGGCGTATCTCCAGATACGCCGCCGTAATTTGAATTCCACGCTCGCGTAGCGTTACGCCGATTCTCAAAGGCAGTTACGCTGAAAAAATAGGCTTCCTCCACTGACGTAACTTGATTGCGGCGGCGTAGAATTGTGTGCAATATAACTTTGGCCGCTAGGGGCGCTTCCGTTATTGTCGGCGTAGAATATGCTAATTTCCTAGATACGCCGATTCACAAACGTACGTGCGCCCGGCGGTAGTTTTTTACGTCGTTCGCGTAAAGGCTTTTTCTGCGTAAGGCTGCTCCTGCTATTAGGAGGCGCAGCCAATGTTGAGTATGGACGTCGTTCCCGCTTCGAAATTTGAATTATTTACGTCGTTTGCGTAAGTCGTTCGCGAATAGGGCTGGGCGTAATTTACGTTCACGTCGAAACCAGTACGTTGTTGCGCCGTACTTGAAAGCAATGCACACTGGGATATGTACACGGACGGCGCATGCGCCGTTCGTAAATCACGTCAATCACGTCAGGTCATCACATATTACCATAAAACACGCCCCCCTTCCCCATTTGAATTACGCGCGCTTACGCCGGCCCCATTTACGCTACGCCGCCGCGACTTACGGAGCAAGTGCTTTGTGAATACTGCACTTGCTCCTGTAAGTTGCGGAGGCGTAGCGTAAATACACTATGCTGCGCCGCCGTAGATTATAGCGTAGCTACCTGAATCTACCCCAAGGTTCTGAAGGTTTGTTCTTAACCACTTGCTGACGGCCGTACGACTTTGTACGGCCTCAGCGCGGCTCCCAATCTCTAACAGGCCGTCTTTTTACGGCCGCCCCTTTGCACGTTCCCCGAGCGCGCAGCAGGGAACTGCTGTGCTGGCCGTGTCCCTTGGACACAGCCAGTCACAGATCGCCGTGAACGGCCAATCGGAGCGGCCGTTTCCTAGGCGATCTGTGCGGCCAATGAGAGATGATCTCATATGTTTACATATGAGATCATCTCTCATTCCCGGCTCTCGCAGACAGCGGTGCTGTCAGGGGAGAGAGGAGACGGATCTGTGTCTCTTGTACATAGAGACACAGATCGGTCACCCCCCCCAGTCACCCCCCTTCCCCCACAGTTAGAACACTAATTAGGGAACACACATTTAACCCCTTCCTCACCCCCTAGTGTTAACCCCTTCCCTGCCAGTCACATTTATACAGTAATTGCAGTATAAATGTGAATGGCGCCAAAAATGTGTCAAAAGTGTCCGATGTGTCCGCCATAACTTCGCAGTCCCAATGCAGATCGCCGCCATTACTAGTAAAAAAAAAAAAAAATAATAATAATTCTGTCCCTTATTTTGTAGGCGCTATAACTTTTGCGCAAACCAGTCGCTTATTGCGATTTTTTTTTTTTTTTTTTTTTTTTTTACTAAAAATATGTAGAATACGTATCGGCCTAGACTGAGGATAAAAAAAAAACGTAAAAAAAAAATTGAGCTATTTATTATAGCAACAAGTAAAAAAATGTTTTTTTTTTTTCAAAATTGTCGCTCTATTTTTGTTTAAAGCGCAAAAAATAAAAACTGCAGAGGTGATCAAATACCACCAAAAGAAAGCTCTATTTGTGGGGAAAAAAGGACGTTAATTTTGTTTGGGAGCCACGTCGCACGACCGCGCAATTGTCAGTTAAAGCGACGCAGTGCCGAATCGCAAAAAGTCCTCTGGTCAGGAAGGGGTTTAAGTGCCCAGTAAGGAAGTGGTTAAAGTGTTACAGTAAAATCAGTTTGTATATGCAGAAAGGCTAGGTTTCCACTATTACTACCTCAAAGTCGTGCGATTTTGACACTTTTTTAACGATTTTTTTCTGCGATTTTGATGCGACTTGAAGAAAAGCATGTGTATTCTTGAGGTCTCAAGTCTCATCAAAGTAGGACCAAAGTAGTGCAGGGACTACTTTGAAGTCACACAGATATGAATGGTACTTATTGGAAATCATGGGGTACGACTTGTCATGCGACTTTGCAGTCCCAAGTCACGTGACAAGTCGCACTAGTGGAAACCGAGCCTAAAGCATGCTTGTTATACTCTTTGTGAAGTGTAAGGGGTTAATCCTCTGCATTGTGTAAAAAGGCTGTTTGATCTTGTCTTCTCTGATCGTCTTGGTCTTCCACTGGCTCCAATAAAAATCCTCTTATTTAGAGAGCCAGGGGACAGGCTGCACATGCTCAGTTTGGTGTTTATTGCTAGAGAGTTTTTTTTTTTCCTGGGAGGGTGCATGTGGTCAGCACAGGCCCATTCAGCACTGTCCAGACAGAGGGTCAGGGGTCCTGCATCCTGATAGGACAATAGTGGGAGACTGAAAACTCCTCCTACAAGCTTTAACTAGACACTCATAGAAGTCAAATGACTGCTCTAACTTCTAATGAAAAAAGGTATTTTGCAGTTTACAGTATTTGTAGAAAAATAATTGCATTTCCATGTTCTGTGTGCTGTGGGAGACCAGATATAGTGAATGTAGGCTCCTGGGTTTAGTAACACTTGAAGTTGAATTTGTATGTATGTTGGAACAGGTAATTTTTTTTAGGTGCAACTTCAGCCAAAAAATTACTTTTATCTGGCCGTGCAATGATGTGGGATTACTGACCCGTCCGCTGGACAGTAGGTGGCAGCATGCGGTGAGCAGCAAGATGGCCACCTCGGTGGTTTCCGGGACCAGCGTGACATCACGCTGCCTCCGTTCTTGAGTACGATTTGTATGCAAGTCGGATGTTTTTTTAACTCTGGGACTGCCTGTATTCTGATCAGGCCAAGAACAAAATGTGATTGCTCAGTTCTCAGGTTTAAAGCTGGCGTGGGACAGCTGCAGAAACACACAGATGCTGCAACATGGAGATGAGTATGTAGGTTTGTTTATTTTTTCAAACACTTCTCCTTTAATGCCTAGAACCAGTGCTTTAACTGGGCCGGAACGCGGCGGTACTCAGTACCGCCACTTCCAAAAATGGCCCTGGAGAGTACCAGCACCTCTCCGTGCGCCCAGTACATGGGTTTACAGTACCGGAACGCAGCCGGTGGGCTTGTCGAGTTGCGGGCCGGTAATGTGTGTCAGACAGGCAGCGCAGTCACAATAGAAACTGTATGCCGCCCCGCCGGAGCCGACTCACTGCTGCCGAGTGCGCTCCTGGCTCCCTTTCCTCTGTCCTGTCACTCCTGTCCTGTGCGTTTCCTCGACCCCCCCCCCCAATGGAGGAGAGTTGGTTCATTCCCCGGCATGCGCCGCGTGACGTCACGCCGGAGGTGAGAGGTGAGAGGAGGACTCGCGCAGGGAGCTGTGTCGGCGGCAAGGAAAGAAGCCCAAGTCACGAGGAGCCTCAGCTCAGCCTGCGTCTACAGTTCCTAGTGCTGCTACTGTCTGGATCCTGGACTCAGGACTGCAACAGAAGAAAGTAAGAAAATAATTGACTGTATTGGAGGGAGGGGGGGGGT
Organism: Rana temporaria; assembly: GCF_905171775.1. Classification (NCBI taxonomy): domain Eukaryota; kingdom Metazoa; phylum Chordata; class Amphibia; order Anura; family Ranidae; genus Rana; species Rana temporaria. The sequence continues at coordinate 29,228,608 of NC_053500.1, read as the reverse complement.
TGGACTGAGGTGACCATCAGTTTTTTAATAAAAAAATGGCAGAAAAAAATATTTTTGAGTTATTTTGAGCTTGCCTTCTCTAACTAAAAAAAAACCCCCCCATTAATTGCAGCCTCACTGTGCCACCAAACGCAGCCACTGTGCCCATCAAACGCAGCCACTGTGCCCATCAAACGCAGCCACTGTGCCATCAATTGTCGCCACTCTGCCCATCACACGCAGCCACTGTGCCACCAAACGCAGCCACTGTGCCATCACATGCAGCCACTGTGCGAACACACGCAGCCACAGTGCCATCAATTGTCGCCACTGTGCCATCACATGCAGCCACTGTGCCAACTCACACTGCCACTGTGCCATCAATTGTCGCCACTGTGCCCATCACACGCAGCCACTGTGCCCATCACACGCAGCCACTGTGCCCATCACACGCAGCCACTGTGCCCATCACACGCAGCCACTGTGCCATCACACGCAGCCACTGTGCCACCATCAATTGTCGCCACTGTGCCCATCTAATGCAGCCACTGTGCCCATCAAATGCAGCCACTGTGCCCATCGCACGCAGCCAAGGGTATTTTCATGTTCAGTATTGGGGGGGGGGGGGGGTAGCACCGGCGCCTAATAGAGTACCGGCACCTCTTTTGGCCCACTTAAAGCACTGCCTAGAACATTTGCTTAAATCGGAGTTCCACCCAAAAGTGGAACTTCCGCTTTAAGCACTCCTCGCCCCCTTACATGCCACATTTGGCATGTCATTTTTTTTTGGGAGGGGGGGAGAGTGGGGGCTTTGGTAGGAGTGGGACTTCCTGTTCCACTTCCTCCTTCTGCCCAGGGACTGCCTCTGCGACTTCTCTTCTCACCTTAGGCGGCCCCTCCCTTTAAGCGATCTCCAGGGACACGTGACAGGTCCCAGGAGATCGCCTGTCCACTCATAGAGCGCAGCGAGACTCGCGCATGCACAGTGAGTGCCCCCGGCCGTGAAGCCAAAAGCTGTCACCGCCGGGTGCCCACACTATGAATGGAGGAGCCGGCCGGAGAGGGGGGGAAGAGGAGAGAAGCGGAGCTCCGGGCGGCCGCATCGCTGGACTGTGGAGCAGGTAAGTGTCTGTTTATTAAAAGTCAGCAGCTACACTTTTTGTAGCTGCTGACTTTTAATAACACCAAAAGGCTGGAACTCCGCTTTATAGCACCAAGATCCACATACCAGGGTGCACTATAGGTATGGAGTTAATATGTACTCCCTCAATCTAAAAACATTCTGGCAAATTACAAATTGGCTTCTAATCTAAGCAGACTGGTGCTATGGTGAGGTGGCCTATCGCTGTAGCAAGCAGGGCTGTGCTGGTGTATGTTGACCATTTTTGCCACTCCCCTGGTCACGGATGACTGGAGTGGCAGAGTTTCCTGTCACGCAGGCAGGAGTGGTGGACAGCAGAGCAATGCTCAATGAGGCTGAAGCACACACCTGCTCCCCTTTCACACCTGAGTCCTTGTAACACTAACGAGTCACATGACATCGGGGAGGGAAAATGGCTAATTGGGCCCAATTCAGACTGAGGTTTATTTCTGGCATTTTAGCGCTAAAAAATAGCGCATATATAACACCTGAAATACTCCTGTCCCAGCATTCTCAATGTGAAAGCCCGAGGGCTTTCACACTCGTTGGCGGGAGAAAAAACAAATCTCCTGCAAGCAGCATCTTTGGAGCGGTGAGAGGAGCAGTGTGTATACCGCTCCTTCCCATTGAAAACAATGGGACACCGCGGTAATACCGCCAGCAATGCGGAGGCGCATTGCTGGCGGTATTAACCCTTTTTCGGACGCTAGCGGCGGTTAATACCGCACCGCTAGCGGCCGAATACCGCCGCAATTCCGACGGTATAGCCACCGCACATACTGCCCCAGTGTGAAAGGGGTCGTAGGGGTGTATTTTGAGGGGACAGCAAATTTACACTGTTATACAAGCTGTACACTCACTACTTTACATTGTAGCAAAGTGTCATTTCTTCAGTGTTGTCACATGAAAAGATACAAGAAAATATTTACAAAAATATGAAGGATGTACTCACTTTCTTGAGATACTGTATGTAGAAATTTCTGGAAGCACACATATATGATATACTCATTCCAGTAAATTGGAAATAAAAAAGGACATGGCATTCAAAGAATAATAAGATGAAATAAATGGTATGACCTCATAATGATGATTAATACAATTGGAAATAAAATGAAAGAATAATATGATGAAGTAAATGGTATGAGGTCATAATGATGAATAATAATAAAAAATAATAAATTTTCTGTGCAAATTTGATTAAATAAGCAAAAAAAAAAAAAAAGAGACTTGACATGATTTATTCTGGAAATCGCCATATTTGTGACTTTTAGATAAATGGTGAAATGTGAGGTAGAAATGTCTCACCTGTCCTGTGGAAAGTCACACTCCTCTCTCTCATTTACCTCACGGTGACTGAAGGCGGGAGAATTTCCTCATACCAGTCTATGCTGTGGGGAGCAGCGCCATCTAGTGCTCAGTTTTATGTACTGCATGGAACTTTATTTTTTTTAATAAACAAGGGGCCAGATTCACAGTGAGAGTACGCCGGCGTATCTACTGATACGCCGGCGTACTTTCAAATTTGCCGCGTCGTATCTTTATTTTGAATTCTCAAACAAAGATACGACGGCATTTGGCTAAGATCCGACAGGTGTATGGCTTCGTACGCCTTCGCATCTTAGGATGCAATACTTTGGCGCCCGCTGGGTGGAGTTTGTGTCGTTTTCCGCTTCGGGTATGCTAATTAGCTGTTTACGGCGATCCGCGAAGGTACGCGCGGTCGTCGCATTCTCTTACGTCGTCGCTAGTCGGCTTTTCCCGTCGTAAAGTTGCGACTGCTATTTCAATGGCTTATATTTAGACTAGCCATGTTAAAGTATGGCCGTCGTTCCCGCGTCGAATTTGAATTTTTTTTTTTGTGTAAGTCGTCCGTGAATAGGAAAGGACGTAACGCACGTCGCCGTTCAAAAAATTACGTCGGTGCGACGTCATTTCGCGCAAAGCACGGTGGGAGATTTCAAAACGGAGCATGCGCAGTATGTTCGGTGCGGGAACGCGCATAATTTAAATGATACACGCCCCATTTGAATTAGGCGGGCTTGCGCCGGACGGCTTTACGCTATGCCGCCGCAAGTTTACAGGCAAGTGCTTTGTGAATCAAGCACTTGCGCAGAAAACTTGCGGCAGTGTAACGTAAATGTAATACGTTACGCCGCCGCAGATGTACCTGAATCTGGCCCAATATGTTTATCCCCTACCTCCCCTTTTGGAAGTTCCACGTCAACGTTTTCCGCCTCTCCCTGCTGCTTGGCAAGCTGGATGCCACGAAGGCATGCCAGAGCTGGGCTGTGTGAGTCCATAGACACAAACAGCACCTGTAAGCCAGTGTTCCCAGGTCTCCTAAAACACCTTTCTCCTGGCATCAAATACAAATTAGCATCAAATACATGCCTATAGCAGCATTTTTGTAAATGCATTTAGGCGTGTGAATCGCTTGGGCATTAATTCATTTCATTGGCCATAATAATCATTTAGTCTGGCCATTGAAATTAATTACAATTATTATTGATTAGCTATTAGCACAAGTAGGTAGCTCGCAAGATCTTGTATACTGTTTATACATTCCACATTAATTAATCACTCAAGTGTACAATACATAGTGATTCATGCATTGCATGAATCTCTATGTATTGTTGCCACTGCCGCCCACTATTCAGATGGCCGGCTCCCTGGTGAGCGCCGGCCATCTGTATAACAGCAGTTTATTGGTGTTTGGAAGTGCCGATCAGAGCCAGCAGCTCTGATAGGCTTTCCGATTAGAGCCTGTTGGCTCTAATCGGCTTCCAAATAGTTAACCAGGGGGTGTGCGTTCCCTGGTTAACACTGACACTCGTCTCAGCCAATCAAGTTCACCGGGTCTGGTTACCAGTAACCTGATTGGCTGAAGCGACATCGAGGGCGGGACTTGGGAGAAGACATCGAGGGAGGATGGCTGACCCGAGAAAGGTAAGTGCTGGTGGATGGGGGGAAGAAATCTGGCGGTTTTTGAGGGGGCAAACTGGCGGCAATTGATGGGCACAGTGGTGACAATTGCTGGCACAGTGGCTGCGTTTGATGGCATGGCACAGTGGCTGCGTTTGATGGCATGGCACAGTGGCGACAATTGATGGCACAGTGGCGACAATTGATGGCACAGTGGCAACAATTGATGGCACAGTGGCAACAATTGATGGCACAGTGGCAACAATTGATGGCACAGTGGCAACAATTGATGGCACAGTGGCTCCGTTTGATGGCACAGTGGCTCCGTTTGATGGCACAGTGGCTCCGTTTGATGGCACAGTGGCTGCGTTTGTTGGCATAGCACAGTGGCTGCGTTTGTTGGCATGGCACAGTGGCTGCGTTTGGCACAGTGGCGACAATTGATGGCACGGCACAGTGGCGACAATTGATGGCACAGTGGCTGCATTTGATGGGCACAATGGAAGCATTCGACGGACACAGTGGCTCCAATTGATGGGCACAGTGAGGCTGTAATTGATGTTTTGTTTTTTGTTTCCGTTTGTTTGCACCCCCAAAAAAATTTGAGCGCCACTGGCCTTCAGTATTGCTCTTGTTTTTTCTTGCTGGAGGCTGCCATTTTGCTGAAGCCCCTGAACAGCACTAAATCATAAAGTGTAACTAAATCCATTGATTTAACTGGAATGCCATCTGTCACATTTGAAAAATTGATGAACGAAAAATTTGCACTACCAATATCAACCAGCATCAGCAAAAAGACTAATTGCATACAAATAGGGTTGTCCGATACTGAGCATTTGCGCGAGTATTTGTACTCGCGCAAATGCTCCCGATGCTTCACCCGATAATTTTTTGGGGAGTGACGAGCGGGCTGAGAGGGGGTGGAGAGCGGGCTTAGAGGGGGGCGGAGAGCGGGCTGGAGATCGGGCTGAGAGGGGGGCGGAGAGCGAGCTGGAGAGCAGGACAGCTTTCATTTCAACAGCTGTGTGTTCCCTGCCGCACGTCGTCATATATAGCCCCTCCTCCTTGTCTGGGCACTTTGATAGACAGATCACCCGTCCCAGGATTGAACGGGTGATCTGTCTATCAAAGTGCCTGGACAAGGGGGAGGGGCTATATATGACGACGCGTGGCGGGGAACACGCAGCTATTGAAATGAAAGCTGTTATGTTCCCTGCGTGCTGATCAACTAGGCAGCAGTGGCGGGAGGCTCTCTTTGCCTACACAGGTAGGCCACTGGGGGCCGACACAAGGCTGCATTTGGGGACGCAAGGCTACACATGGCTGCATTTGGGGACACAATTTGGGGGAAAAAATAGAACATGTTTTACATTTTTAGGCAAAACTGATGAAAGTCAGCTTCATCGGATATCCGACGAAAAAATCCATCGGATTAGATTCCATCAGCTATCCGATCGTGTGTACAGGGTTTAAGAATATACATGCCTCCTGCATGTACCCTTACCTGTCAAATGTCTCCCCTCTGTTATGAGACCCGAAAAAATACAGATTCTGTAGGTGGGTCTGTTGCACGAAGCTCATGGGTGGAGTCGTATTGTCAGTAGACTCCCCGCCCACTCTACACTCCCCTTGTCAACATGCATTTTGCATTTTCTCCTGTGTATTTCTTAAGGCCCGTACACACGGTCGGACATCCGACAAACTTTCCCTTGGACTTTTGTCCGAAGTGATTTGTCCGGTCACACCTATAGCATACGCACGCTCTGACTTTTCTGAAAACTTTTCTAAAACTTTCCCAACATCACATGGTTTTTCTGCTCTTTTCTGCTCTTTATTGCCACCCTTTGGTTAACTTCTGCTATTGTTGGTTGATTTTAACATTGGTTCTGGGCATGCGTGTTTGTACTTCGGACAAAAGTCCGATGGCTTGCTGTACACACGGTCGGACTAGGCACCATCAGACTTTTGTTGTCGTAAAGTTTGTCCGTTTGCAGAGCGAACTTTTTGTCCGATGAACCCCGAAAAAGTTGGTCCGATGGAGTGTACACACGATCGGACAAATGTGAAAACTTGTTGATTTTGAAGTTTGTTGGCCGAAAGTCCGACCGTGTGTACGGGCCTTTACACTGAACTTCTTGGCCCGGATTCAGATAGCAGTTACGACGGCGTATCTCCGGATACGCCGTCGTAACTCTGAGTTGTGGGGTCGTATCTATGCGACTGATTCATAGAATCAGTTACGCATAGATTTCCCTAAGATCCGACCGGCGTAAGTTTCTTACACCGTCGTATCTTAGGCTGCATATTTACGCTGGCCGCTAGGTGGTGCTTCCGTCGATTTACGCGAGGAATATGCAAATTAGGTAGATACGCCGATTCAGAAACGTACGTCCGCCCGGGGAATTTTTTACGTTGTTTACGTTCGGCTTTTTCCGGCGTAAAGTTATCCCTCCGGTCTATGAGGCATACACAATGTTAAGTATGGACGTCGGGCCAGCGTCGAATTTTCCGTCGATTACATCGTTTGCGTAAGTCGTTCGCGAATAGGGCTGTACGTAAGTTACGTTTACGTCGAAAGCATTGACGATTTGCGGCGTAATTTCGAGCATGCACACTGGGATTCAATCACGAACGGCGCATGCACATGGGGTCACAATTAATTTAAATAAAACACGCCCACATCATCCACATTTGAATTAGGTGGGCTTACGCCAGACCACATACGCTACGCCGCCGTAACTTAGGGCGCAAGTTCTTTATGAATACGTTACGCCCGCCGATAGATACACCATTGTATCTGAATCCGGGCCCTAATCACTAACATCCAAAACCAAGAAAAGTCACCAAATGACTTCAGCATGCACAATCATGCTAAGGTGTGGAGCAGCCAATCCTGGGAGAGCTGGAAAAGAAAGGAGGAGGGGATCTGAAGTACACAGAATGTCTCTCACAGGCTCGTGCATCGTAAATCACCTGTCCCTCACAGCAAGGGGGAAGAACTGACTCCTATTTCTCTGTCAGTTTGAGGTCTGCTCAAAGCTGGATTAACTCTTCGTGGCAAGACTGGGCACAGATGACATGAAATCCTATACTGTACAAGGTGCAAGCCTTAATTAAAAATAAAAAATAAATCAAATTTACATCCACTTTAAGTAAAGTAGTTAACTAGAGATCGAGGTTCACTTTTTGAATTAAGATTTTACAAAACCATACTGTTCTAGGCTATCGTAGTATTTCAGAAATGTTTTCAAGCTCAATTACAGAGAGGTCTATTTTAAAGATCCAGTGTCATAAACAAACACAACAAAAATAAAGAGATAACGTTACACGTGAATGCGGTCATGTTTATTGCCATTGAAAATATACCAATACGTCATACCCGGACATATGGGTATACATACATAGTGTTTTTATGCCTGACGCCCCATTTTAGCACACGGTGCTCTGGATGTGGGACTCCTGAATTAACCCCTTGCCTTTCTACCGGAAGGTGCACTTTAGCAAATATGGCTCATGGAGGCAAGGGGCATGCATACATTTACTAGAAATGGGCTGCAGCAGACAAGCTAGCGTTGGCTCATCATCCTTGATATTCTCCTACTGACATCTCTCCTGGTGGCTTTAAAGGCAAGGGCTAGCTGTGTTCACTCTCAGCATATGTGCAATATGTGTTTGATTGCTGACAAGATGCAGTATAAATTGATATACACAGTAGTGGCAAAATGTCACAATTTTGGTCCTTAGAAAGTTGGAAAAAAAAAAGACAGAAAGAAAGAGATGCCATAAAGGCTAAGTATTACTAATGAGACATCAGAGGAAGAATAAACAAAAAACATATAAACTTGCTAATAAAGTTGTATTTCCTATAGTACAGACTAGTCTGCTGTTTTCCGAATGTCGCCCCCAATTATGATGATGCCAAATAAAATCTTTCTGTAAGATGGATCGCCTAAACTTGCCAAAAAACGTCAATAACTTCGGGTCACGATTCATTAACATAAAACACGCCCCCTGTTCCTCATTTGAATTAGGCGCGCTTAGGCCGGCACATTTACGCTACGCCGCCGTAACTTAGGACGCTTTAATCTTAAGGGGTAGTGTTAGTAAATTCTTCATGTGTTTGACAGAATCATGGGGAATCAACTGCATGTTTTTTTTTTTATATATATATATTTTTGTTTTTGTACTGATGTTATGTGGACTGGGTGGATAAAAAAATGAATAGCGGTCTTGTGATGTCTGTAGACAAAAGAGAAACAGGGCGATGAGTAGTGGACTGTGATGTTGAATCTTGCGAGATACTATCCAGAGAGGGGGCAAGAACCACCATTATAAATGTCCCACACTTTGGCGTTCTATTTATAAAAAAAAAAAAATGTGCAAATATCTCAAGCATTCGCACAGCTGTCACAAGTAATTCCCTTAATTAGTATAAAATGTTTTTTACTTCCTAGGATAATCAGCGCCACCTAGTGGACATAATGCTGTATTTTTCTGATGGGGTATTTCAGGATAATACAACATTATGGCCAAAAGATGAAGCTGGTAATCACAGTAAGTAAACAAATTACGATGATTATCCGTGACGGCTGTGCCAATACTTCCAACATTCCCATAGCAATTTTTATTATAAAATAAACACAGTACTAGTCTTAATGACACACAAGAAATACAAGCACTATACTTTGGTCAAACTCAAAAATTTAGAGAGTGAACACAGCTTAAGCCCAATGTACTTGCCCCAGTCTCAAAGAAAGGTCTGCTTTGGAGTTTACAATGGTAAGGAGACTGTTGGGAGTAAGATGGTGGTACCGTTATGGCTTCTTTGATGTCGGAGCAGCTCGAAAACCATTGCTCAGCAACGTACGACAGCCCCCAAATAACAGTAGAAATCCATTTTCAGTAAAGGGGGCATCCTGCACCCTCTGTAATATCAACAACTACCATGGTCACCAGGTAGTGGGAAGAATTAAAAGTCTTAAACGATCCAACCCCCCACCTTGTATTTTAATATGATGTCCCTTGAACCCTCTCTTATTCCTGCTCATTCATTTCCATGTCTGACACCAGTATGTTCTTATCAGCTGATCCTCCCGGCTCGGTACTGGCGCGACTGTATCTTGCACTTTCGAATGCTCCTTGTTCTGCCGCAAGTTTTCTGCGTCGGTACAGGTAGATGATTACAACCACTAAGATGCAAAGGGCAAAGGTAGAGAGGACCACTACGGCCACTGCCGTGCTGTGCGGTGGTAAAACTGCAGGAAAATAGATCAGTATATGAAATTTAGAGTGAAATTATCAAATATTAACATACAAATAAAGAAGAACTAAACCCTCAATGGATGACTCAATTTTTTTTTTTTTTTTTTTTTTATAGAGGTTTGTGAGGTCTGGAACTGTACCCAGTTGGGTAACTGAAAAACAAATAACTTGCCCCAAGGAAATAAATAAAAAAAATTTCAACAATAGGTAGCAGCAGCAGTGTAAGCGCAACAGCAACACTACAAGTCAGAAATATAAACCGACACCGCGCTTAGCTTATATAGAATAATAAATCCAAATGATCAAAAAATGAATCAGAAATAAAAATAAAAAATATATATGAAGTCCCACAATTGTGAAAGAGAGTGCTTGTGTTCAAATTTCAAATGGACAGATCGGTGCTCCACTTCACTGCTTAGTGACCAGACCAGGTGCTCCACTCACCCTAGATGTTGACTACCTATCTCTAGTGTGGTCACTTGCGCTAAGTGGGGAAGGAAACCCCTAGAGGGTGTCTTTAATAGCCGGCCGGCCACACTGCAGATACTCGTCCAATGGTAGGGAGAAAAATGGCAGAGTGGGGAGTAGTGTACTCCCACAGTGTAAAACCGTTTAAAAAAAAAATTGCAATAAACCAATGTAGGTTCACTCACCTATCCTGGTGCCTACAGCCTGGTCCCTGATGTGTTCAGCATGTGTGTATCAAGGAAAATAATCCGTCCAGCATCCACTGGATACTGCTTAGCTGATTCCTCAGGGTCAGTAGTCAGCGGATCCCACCATCTGCTGCGCCTACTACGCAGACTCACGCCCTTTATCCCGAAAGAGGACATTGCAGTCGTGGTGGGAACAATCATCAATTCCAGACTCGACTATGCAAATGTCCTCTTTCTAGGACTCCCCAAATACCAAATCACTCGTCTGCAAGTCATTTAAAATACGGCCGCTCGACTTGTGACTGGGAAAAAACCATGGGAATCAATCTCACCTTCACTGAGATCCCTTCATTGGTTGCCAGTAAAAGACAGAATCACTTTCAAGGCACTCTGTCTAACACATAAGTGTATTCAAGGCAACGCCCCCCAATATCTATGCGAAAAAATAAAAGCCCATAACCCCAATCGCATTCTGCGATCCACCAATCAAAACCTCCTCCAGATACCCAAAGCCAGATACAAGTCCAAAGGAGATCGAAGATTTGCAGTCCAAGGACCCCGCCTGTGGAATACACTACCAACCACCATCCGACTGGAGTCGGACCACTTGGCCTTCAGGAGAAAGATTAAAACCCATCTATTCTGAGGTCAAGGGGTTCCTTACCCGTGAAATGGATACAGCGCCCAGAGGTGATTCAGTTTGCATGTGTTGCGCTTTACAAGTCTCTCACTCCCTCACTCACTAGCATGGGATGGGCGGATGGGATGTTGCGATAACGCAATCAAGCCTCAATGCATTTCGGCCAATAGGAAAGGCCGTCATCAGGAAGCTTTTCACAGCCAAAATGGCAACTGAGTGCAACTGAGTGTGGCCGGCCATTAAAGATCTAGGGGTTTCCTTCCTCACTAAGCACAAGTGACCACACTAGAGATAAGTGGTGAGGGTGAGTTTACATCCATCTTGGGTACCAGGTCTGATCACTAAGCAGTGAAGCAACGATCTGTCCATTTGGAATTTGAGCACGAGCACTCTCTTTTCCTATTGTAACTGGCTGTAGTGATTTAGACGGTACAGAACATGAGAGCTCTATCATTTGTCCTCTAGTGGATTTTCTATAGTAAAATCTAAAGAAACGACCTTACACTGTTGGCAAAGGTATCTTATTTGAAAAGCCAAGCTAAACACAGGCCTGTTGGATGTGAAAAAAGACAACAGCAAAGACCAGAGGGAGACTAAACCCTGCCCCACTTTACCCATAGCTTAGGAATATATCTTTCCTGGCACCAACATGGCAGCCAGAGGCATAACTAGAACCTTCAGGGCACCGGTACACAAAACTATAATGGGCCCCCCTGACCCCCGCCCCACGTGGTGGTGGGAAGTTTGCGACCCTGGTAGTTCCACCATTGGTGTCAGTAATTTTTTTATTTTATTTTCCTTTCCTTTTTTTATTTATTTATTTATTTTTATTTTATTTATTTATTTATTTATTTATTTTTATTTTATTTATTTATTTTACAATTTTATTTAACAAATTTTAGCAGCCACGGTGGGGGGGGGGGGGGGGCATCGGTCTTAGGGGAAATATCAGTCTAAACAGACCTCTGATGTTTTACGTTTGAGACAGAGAAAAGAGATTGAGGACACAGCCCTCAATTTCCTTCTCTGCAGCCTCAGCGGCACAGAATGAATAAACAAGAATACAGAGCTTCCTGTGCATTCATAAACTGAAGCATAGTAACAAGTTTACAATGCCGCAGTTATAAATGAACGGGGTCAGTGATCAGTACCAATCACTGACGACTCTATTCATTAAGACAAGGAAGGGGCCAGTGAATGAGACACTTATCAGCTCCTTCCCCGCTCACCATCCTGACAGATTCTCCACAGCAGCCAGCAGGAGAGGGAAGGGAGGGGGGAACCGACATCACTGTGGGGTATAAGGGGGGGGGGGCAGGGGCAGGGGCAGGGGATAACACAAGGGCCCGATCACAGCAGGAGGTGGATAGGAGGGGTGGTAGGGTGGCATGTAGGGGGGACCAATCCACTCCATTTTCCTCTTGTAGCTGCTGAAAGCCTGCAGAAGGAAAATGGAGAGATCGGTTACTCTATATGCCGCCCCCTCCAATCCAGTTGTACAGGGGGCAGAACAGGCCCCCTGGAGCATAGGACTGGGCCGCAATTGTGAGCCCTGTACGTATGCCCCTGATGGTAGCATACTACCACATGTATGTTGCCATGAATTGACGCTAAGAATGGAAAACTACAGTCAGTATTTGATACAATTTTCCACTTTTAGGGCTGGTTTACACTAGCAGTTGAAGGGCAGAAAAAATTGCAACTGAGCTGTGTTTTTATCACCCTCAACTGCAGAGGCATTAGCTGGGACTGTACACATGCCATGACAGTGATGCTTTGCTTCATGGCCACAGCCGGAATTATATCGCCCGTTGATTTTTTTTTTTAAAGCCCCCTACCCCCCCCCCCCCCCTTTCATATGTGAAAGTATATCAAATATATTGTATTTATAACCATAACTCAGCTTTTGGGAGATTCAACTCTGTTTGTCCTGGTGACCAAGTACTAGAAAATCCCAAATGTTACAGTTATACAGAGTTATTCAAATTTGCTTAAACTCATACTTACTAGATTTAGCAATGTTGTCTTCCTCCGCTAATAAAATACAGGATTTTGGATAAAGAAGAGATAAAACAAATAATTAGTTATGAATTGCAAAAAAAAGACATCGGTATGTGCAATAGTAAAGTTAAACAGGAGTTCCACCCCATACCAACCCCCCCCCCCCCGCAAAAAACAAATACTGTAGCTGCTGACTTTTAATATTAGGACATTTACCTGTCCTGGAATCCAGCGATATCGGCACCACAACCAATGTTTCCATTGGCTCTTGGGTGCTACTGCCGCCATTCATAGTAAGGCAAACTGGCAGTGAAGACTTGTGGCTTCACATCAGGTTCCCTACTGCGCATGCGCAAAGCTCGCTGCACTTTCTAAATGGCCACAATTTCGCAGTCCTGCTAAAGGTCATGGATCACCATAGTTTGTAGACGCAATAACTTTTTTGCGCAAACCAATCAATATACGCTTATTGGGATTTTTTTCACCAAAGATATGTAGCAGAATACATATTGGCCTTAACTAAATAAGAAATCTGATTTTTTTCAGTCTTTTTATTGGATGTGTTTTATAGCAGAAAGTAAAAAATATCGTTTTTTTTTTTTCAAAATTGTCAGTCTTTTTTTGTTTATAATGCAAAAAATTTAAACCGCAGTGGTGATCAAATACCACCAAAGGTAAGCTCTATTTGGGGGGGGGGGGAAGGACATCCATTTTAGTTGGGTACAGTGCCATGCATCCATGTAATTGTCAGTTAAAGTAATGCAGTGCTGTATCGCAAAAATGCAAAAAATGGCCTGGTCACATAGGCGTGCGCACAGGGTGTGCCAGGTGTGCCTGGGCACACCCTTATCACCCTGTATGGGACAGATTCCCCCTGTTTAGACCAAGCCCGAAGGGGCTCCTAAATAAATTGTATTAAAAAAATGTATTGTAGAAAATAAAATAAATAAAATAATAAAAAACTCCTGACACCGTCCATTGCTCTACTGGCATTGTCAATATGTATACACGTGCACACACACATATGTGTTTGAGCTTTGGGGTGCACACCCTAATGCATTAGGCTGGGCACACCTATGCCTGGTCATGAAGCGGGCTAAATCTTCTGGAGGACAAGTGGTTAAAGAGGAAAGAGGAATTGTCCTTATTATAGTTATTGCTACTCCTTTGGGGTTTTTAATTTTTCCTGGATATGAGTTGTGAACCATTTAAAAAAAAAGTCAGATTACCGGTATATGTTTTGTTTTTTTCAAAACAAAATTCAGTTTTAATACTTCCAGCCCAACCTCTAAAGGTGAAAATGCGCAACTCACCTCTGTAGAGTTTGCATATCACTCCCTTTCTGATATTAGTACAAGATCCCAGACCCCAAACTCCATTGCTGCCTTCAATCCAGTAACAGGAATTTGGACTCAGCAAGCTGGGACCCGAATCTTGCTGTCCCCAGTTTGAGTAATTGACCGGCGAGTTATCATTCCACAAAAGGGAGCCTTCTGCAATACAAGACGATGCTGAATGTTACATCATGTTACAATCTGACCATTCAATCTCTCTACAATCAAATTTAGAGTTACCAAAATCATGTAATCTAAGGACCCACCTAATCTATCCAATCAATATCAAATCATGCAGGTCCTAAATCTGGTAGGTAGGTAGATTCACAGGTGATTGACATTTTTTATATTTTTAGAGGATAATTTTTATATAAATGCATACACTGTTCAACTGTGAACATCCACACTGAGGTGTAGACAGGCTGTTTATCCAGAAGCACTGGGACCCATATTGTTTAGAGATTCCGAAGCAATCTTAATGACTATTCAGGTCTTTTCTTTAAGATATAATAATTTAGCTCAGTCTCTCTCACACAAGATATCAATCACTTCTGGGAACACCTTGCTAGTCAGTGAGCTGTGTGTCTAATCCCCACGGGCTCCCCAGGCTGAAATTTCTGGGCCAGATTCACAGACAAATACGTTACGCTGCGGCAGCATAATGTATCCCATTTACGTTACACTTCTGCAGGTTTACAGCGTAGGTGCCTGATTCACAAAGCACTTACCTGTAAACTTGTGGCGGTGTAACGTAAATCCGCTTGGCGCAAGCCCGCCTAATTCAAATGGGGCGGGCACCATTTAAATTAGGCGCATTCCCGCGCCGAACGTACTGCGCATTGCTCCGTCCGTCAAATTACCCGACGTGCATTGCGCTAAATGACGCAAGGACGTCATTGGTTTCGACGTTAACGTAAATGGCGTCCAGCGCCATTCACGGACGACTTACGCAAACGACGTGAATTTTAAAATTTCGATGCGGGAACGACGGCCATACTTAACATTGGCTAGGCCACCTAGAGGGCAGCCTTAGTTTTACGCAGCGTATCTCGACGGAAACAACGTAAATTTAGAGCGACGGGTAAAGCGTACGTTCGTGAATCGCCGTAACTAGTCATTTGCATATTCTACGCCAACCGCAATGGAATCGCCACCTAGTGGCCGGCATAGAATTGCATCCTAAGATTCGACGGTGTAAGTCAATTACACCTGTCGGATCTTAGGGCTATCTATGCGTAACCTGATTCTATGAATCAGCCGCATAGATACGACAATCGTATCTCAGAGACACGACGGCGTATCAGGAGATACGCCGTCGTATCTCTTTTGTAAATCTGGCCCTCTATTGAGTTGGTTACTAACATCTTACAGTTGAACAGTGCATGCATTTATATAAAAATGATCCTCTGAATCTGAAGCTCTGATGAAGCGAGTCCTCCCGCGAAACGCGTAGGCCAATTTCACAGATCCCCCAGCCAGGATAACAACACCCTGGATAAGTTATACTGCAACAGTGTTTTTAAAGTTGTTTGTCTTTCAAGGTTTTAATCTATTTCATGTAATATGTTAAATAAAACTATGTATACTCTCTTTTTTAAAACCTTCTGATTTGTGCATTTCTTAAAAAACAGTAAAGTCCCACCCAACCTTTTTCTTTTTTCTGTACATGTGCATATTACATAGTTTGGGCAAATCTCAAGGTGCAGAAATTGTACAATCACATAGCAAGACATATAGCTGGGTTTAGACGTCAGATAAAAACATTCAATCATTTCAGTAACAATTAGCAAGGAAATTAATTTACAAACAGCACATTAGCTTATCAAACATACACCATGCACTGTCCTCTAATTTGATTAATTACACCACAATGAAAGTTCTATTTTGTAATGTTTTAAAGGGATGATCAACCAAAAATTGATGCAGTCATTTTTGTTGGGTGTTGGCAGGCTGAATCATCTGCAAACTATGGAAAGTTTTGAGTGGATATGGCTTTAAATACACTAACATAAGCAATGTAATTAATGATGACTACCTTTTATCACTTATCTCAAAGAAAAATATCTTACCTTTGATACTAAATGACATGCCAAGCCAGGCTCCTTGCGTTTGGCTTTCAAATGTCTGCAGGTGTTCCCAGACAAAAAGGTTTTCTGTCTCATCTACAATGGTTAGAACATCACCACCAACTAAAACACAGTAATTGTAAAAAAAGGGAATTATTGTAATTTTTTATTTACATTTTTGTTTGAAAGTGCACAAGATAATCATCTGTTGTACATGTGTTCTATAAAGCCTCGTACACACGATCAGTCCATCCGATGAAAACGGTCTGAAGGACAGTTGTCTTAGGTTAACCGATGAAGCTGACTGATGGTCCGTCACGCGTACACACCATAGGTTAAAAAAACGATTGTGTCAGAACGCGGTGACGTAAAACACGACAATGCTTCCAAGCATGCGTCGACTTGATTCTGAGCATGCACGGGTTTTTAACCGATGGTTTTGCATACTAACGATCGGTTTTGACCTATCGGTTAGCAATCCATCGGTTAAATTTTCAAACAAGTTAGGTTATTTAACCTTCGGTTAAAAAAAAGCAATGGCGCCCACACACGATCGGTTTGGACCGATGAAAACGGTCCATCAGACCGTTTTCATCGGTTTAACCTATCGTGTGTACGAGCCTTAAAAGGTCTGATTTAGGTGTGTGGGCTAATTTTGCATTTCTGAGCTTAATTTTTTTTCTTATAAATGGATTGGCATCACTAAAGCTTATTTTGGGAGTGTGTAAAGTTGAACCTAGCTCCACATTTAATGTCCCTTTATAGTTTGCTTTGGAAAGCTGACCTAGACAAACTATTTACTGCACTAACAGTTGTGCTTGTTGGGCAGGTACATACAGTGGGAGGAAGTTGAAAGTCCTTGTTGCCCAGCGACAACCCCAAAATATCACTGCTCTAGAGGAGATCTACATGGAGGAATGGGCCAACATACCAGCAACAGTGTGTGACAACCTTGTGAAGACGTACAGAAAACGTTTGACCTCTGTCTTGCCAACAAAGGATATATAACAAAGTATTGAGATGAACTTTTGATATTGACCAAATACTTATTTCCCACCATAATTTGCAAATAAAATTCTTTCCAAATCAGACAATGTGATTGTCTGGATTTGTTTTCACATTTTGTCTCTCATAGTTGAAGTATACCTATGATGACAATTGCAGGCCTCTCTCATCTTTTTTTTTTTTTTTAAATTATGTTTATTGAATTTTTCAAAATATTAGTGTACAAGCATTTTCAATAAAGCATTACACATCAAACTTTTGCGTTGAGAAACGCCAACTTCTTGTCTTACACACGAACTGACATATTATAAACTTTAATAAGTATATATATTTAAAGCAGGACTTAAGTAAATGGGGAGGGGAAATGATAAGAGAGAGGAGAGAAAGGTTTTTCTGTTTACTGAAATGAGTAAATAATATTACGTATCAATAGGCATATTCTATAATTTCATTTTGTTATGTGTTGACTAAAAACGTCCAGAATAAAGGTCAATTTTATCTAGAACAATCCATCAGGACTCCAGTAAGGCATGACATTCAGCGGAATTCACAAAGTGTGTCCAACAGGACCATTTATCAAGATACGATCTTGAAGAGTCCCTAGATTGATGAATTAATTCTTCCATTTTGGAAATATGGTTTACCTTACGTATCCATTCCGGAATGGTAGGTGGGAGATTTTGTTTCCACTTTGCTGGTATGCAAAGCCTCGCTGCGTTGATGAGGTGTATTATAATGGTGTCTTTGTAAACGGAGTGAGAGAGGCTAGACAAGTGTAGTAAGTATTGTCCCGCCGTGAAATCGGGAGAGTAAGTAGTTATTTGTACTATCAATTTATGTACTCCCGTCCAAAATTCAGCCAATACATTGCATTCCCACCAAATGTGTATCAAACTTCCCGGCGCGACCATACATCGCCAGCAAAGGGGCGATGTGTCGGGGTTAAATTTGTGAATGACCAACGGGGTCTTGTACCATCTTGAATAGATTTTGTATCCGTTTTCTTGTGTACAGATGTTCAATGTGCCTTTGTGCAATCGTTTAAATACATTCGCCCATTGATCATTTGTCACAGAAACTTGAAGGTCCTTTTCCCAGTGAAGGTTTGTGTTGTCCAATTGAGGGTCTACGTCAGAATTTAGAAGGTTATAAGTGAAGGAAATGAGGTGGCTCTGAGGGGATTCCCTAAGGCAAATTGTTTCAAATGGTGTCTTTGGCCTATACCATCCACTCATTGGTTCTAGCCTTTCAAGAAATCTAGTGATTTTAACATAATTGATATTGGAGATTTTACAATTAGGGTCAGTAGTTTGGAAGGATTCAAGAGACAAAAGGATAGTATTCTTAAAGAAATCTGTAGCTCTGTATAACGTTACTGGAAGAGTATCGGATGTCGATGCGTTACTGTCAGGAAGATAAATTTCAGGATTTATTGTGATTGGGGTAACTGGTCCATACATGGAAGACACCTTCTTCGTCTTACATAAATTCCTGAATATCTTCAGGGACGCTCCTACCATGGGATGTGTTTTAGTTATACGAGGGATCTTTTTGGGGTTGATCCATGGTAGGTGTCTTATAGGTGCACTTGAAAAACAGGAAAGTTCCTCCAATGCTATCCAATCTTTGGATTGAGCATGCACTTGCCAGTCAATTATCTTGGATAGGTGGCAGGCCCAATAGTACTTGCGCAAATCCGGAACTCCGATACCTCCCAGATGCTTGGGTTCCACCAATTTGTCCCATTTAATTCGAGGTTGTTTCCCACCCCATATAAAGTTTACACAAATCTTACGAAAGGACGTGAAAAAAGAGCTGGGGATACAAATAGGCAGTGTCTGAAATAGGTATAAAAATCTCGGTAGGATGTTCATCTTAATTATATTTGCACGACCAAACCATGAGAATAGTCCCTTATCCCATCTTGTTAAATCGGATCTAACCACATTCAATAATGGAACAAAATTATTAGAGTATATGTCATCTAAATGGGGGGACAAATTAACGCCTAAGTAGGACAATACTCTATCTTCCCAAACAAATGGGAAGTTCTTTTTGCATAGATTAACCTGGTCTGGAGGTAGGGAGATATTGAGGGCTCTGGATTTTGCAAAATTAATTTTCAGGTTGGACATGTCTTGGAAGATGGAAAAGTCTTTTAACAGATTGGGGAGTGTAATGATAGGATTAGTCAGAAATAATAGCACATCGTCAGCAAATGCAGCTAATTTATATTGTTTATCTCCAATGGTTATCCCCACAATGTCTTGATTGGCTCGGAGCCTACATAGGAGGGGTTCCAATATTAGAACGAAAATGATCGGTGATAATGGGCATCCCTGTCGAGTTCCATTGGACACAGAGAAAGCCTCCGACAGGCTGCCATTTATTTTGATCCTTGCTGTTGGGGAGGAGTAGAGAAGGTTGATATATTGTAGCATACGTTCGTTTAGTCCCATAAATCCCAATGCTGCGTGCATATAATCCCAAGCTATCCTATCGAAGGCCTTCTCTGCGTCCAATGAAAGTACAAATCCCGGGAACTTCGATACCAGTAACCAATTTTGAATGTTAAGGACCTTGATGGTATTATCCCTGGCCTCCCTCCCAGGAGTGAATCCCACTTGATCCAAAGAGATTAGGTTATTCAGGAGGGGTAATAGGCGGTTCGCTAATATTTTCGCATACAGCTTCACATCCACGTTCAGCAGTGAAATGGGTCTGTAGTTGGAAACTAGATTTTTGTCTTTGTTCGGTTTTGGGACCATCACTATATGTGCTTCAAGCAGATCTTTGGTCGATGTCCATTGGGTTGGATCCGAATTAAATGCTTTTATAAAATGGGGGATTAGGAGTTCTTTAAAGGTTTTAAAATAATCAACCGAGAAACCGTCAGGGCCCGGGCTTTTCCCGACATTAAGTTGTTTGAGAGCTCCAAGAGCTTCACCTGTTTCCAAGGGCTTATCCAAGTCTTTGGCTATCTTTGGGTCAATCGGTTTGGGACAGTATGAACTTAGAAAATCAGTGATCATGGATCTCCTTGAACTTGAGTCGAATTTCGGCGTTGTGTCACGTAAATTATATAAATTAGAGTAGAATTTTTGGAACTGTCTGGTAATATCAGAAGTACAGGTTAATTTTTTACCTGTTGGATCATTGATAGAGTGGATGTTGTCAAATTTTTTGTTTGAAGCATTCAGGGAGTTAGCTAGAAGTCTGCCCGTTTTGTTACCAAATTCATAAAAGAATTTCTGCGAGTAAACTTTGTTACGTTTAATTTTTTCCTCCAATATTTGAAGTAATTCATTCCTGGCAGTAGTTAATTCAGCTAGTACATCTGATGCGAGTGAGCGTTTATGACTTCTTTCTAACATCTCTATTCGGTCAGTAAGTAGTTTTATACGTTCCCGCCTATCTTTATTCCTTTTTGCCAAGAAGGAAATCAGCTCGCCTCTTAACACACATTTGTGGGCTAGCCATAATGTGGGAGGATGCACGTCAGACGTTGAGTTTTCCTTGAAGTAATAAGAAATTGCAGAATCTAATTTTCGGATTATGTTTTTGTCATTTAATAATGAATTATCCAGTCTCCAAGGTTTCCGGGAAAGGGGTTTGTCTTCAATGGACAAACACATCGTAATGGGATTATGATCGGATAGGATCATGGGATCAATAGAAGTGTTGTCTAGTAATTCCAGGCCGTTTTGCGAAATATAAAAATAGTCTAACCTAGAGTAGGAATTATGTGGGGGGGAGTAGAAGGTATAGTCTTTAGAAGAGGGGTTCATGGTGCGCCAGGAGTCGTGCAACGATAGACGGTGTAGCAATTTTTTAATTAAATTCAATGTTCTGTATGGGGTCTTGGAGGAGCCCGATGAGGTGTCTAAAAGGGGGTTCATTGTTAAATTAAAGTCTCCACCTAGTATCACTAGACCCGAAGCAAAGAGTTCTAGTGATTCTATTATGTCTGTAAAGAACGGGGCGTGAAGTCTATTTGGGGCGTATATGTTAGCCAGGGTTACCGATTGGTTGTATAGTGTACCTTTTATGAACAAGAATCTACCCTCCCTATCAACCTTAGTATCCAAAATTTGTATGGGACAGTGTTTAGATATCAAAATAGAAACCCCTTTGCTCTTGGAATCGGAGTTAGTGGCATGTAAGATGTGGGGAAAGTATTTATCGGTAAAGATGGTATAGTTATCAGTCTTAAAGTGTGTTTCTTGCAGGAAAATTATGTCAGAGCCCGATTTCTTTAGGAGTAGCAGAAGTTTTGACCTTTTTTCTGGTATATTGAGCCCTTTGGTGTTCAAGGAGTATAATTTGATCCTCCTTTTCGCAGCATTCATATTATTAGCAGAAAAGGACATTTCAGTAAATAGAATAGAATTGAATGATCAGATCTGGAAGAAGGGGAAAGAAAAAAAAAAAAAAAAAGGGGGGGGAAGAAAAATAACAAAAATGAAATAATAAAAAGAGATAATCTACTGTATCTTTGAAACCTCCTGAAGGAGGATAGAAACCAAAATATAATATGTAACAATGTCTCTATGCCCTATACCTAAAAGGTGAGATAGGCAAAGATTGTTGCTACTTGGGGGTTGAAATCTAACTAAGTCCAAAATCAACAACAGGACTAAATCACTACCCGCCGCCACAACTGTGTATATAATAAATATTTACCGTAAGAGGCACATATATATTACAAAAGTTAGCCATTCACCCTACTGAAAAATAGATAAACATATATTGAACAAGAACCACAAGTGTTGCGTACATGTACAGGTCATCTCACTCAGTTTGATTATCACATAACTGGTAGTCATGCCGACCATCAGCTTGTGTGTAAACAAACACATTGCCAATGCAGGGAATTCATTGCTATAATGCAAATTGGGTTCACTAAAGGAAAATAATGCACAAGACTGGTATAACTAGTAGTCCAGAAAGTGTGGATATAAAAGGGTGCTTTAAACCTAATATGTCAAGAAATAAGACATATATATTACAAAAGTTAACCATTCACCCTACTGAAAAATAGATAAACATATATTGAACAAGAACCACGAGTGATGCGTACATGTACAGGTCATCTCACTCAGTTTGATTATCACAGAACTGGTAGTCATGCCGACCATCAGCTTGTGTGTAAACAAACACATTGCCAATGCAGGGAATTCACTGCTATAATGCAAATTGGGTTCACTAAAGGAAAATAATGCACAAGACTGGTATAACTAGTAGTCTAGAAAATGTGGATATAAAAGGGCGCTTTAAACCTAATATGTCAAGAAATAAGACATATTATTTGAAAAGTGCCCTGCCAGTATAAACGAAGTTACTTTTCAATAACCCTTCAGATATTATACCTAGAATTAATGTGAAAATTAGGAGAAAAGGGAGAACGGAAAACAGTTCTAGGCTTAAGTAAAACAAAACAATTCAAATTATTAATATTCTTTCCTCGCCCTCCTGGGCTTAGGTGTAGTTGTAGCTCGAGGATCGTTCACCGAATCTGCGCCGGGTGGCTGTCTGTCGTCCGATGATTGGGAACGTCGTCTCCGGACCCTGGAGGAGGATGTTTCCATCAGATCATCTCTAGCTTCGTCTTTTGCGGGAGTCTTGGCTCTAAAGTCTGCATACCAATTTGGCAAATCCATATACTCTATATCCATCGTTTTGCAGAATGACCGTAGGTCCTCCGGTACTCTCAGAACCGCAATGTGACCCTGATTATTGGCTTGTAGACCGAATGGGAACTTCCATTTGTATATGATCCCCTTGTCACGCAATTTGTCTAGGAGTGGTTTCACATCCCTCCTATTCTGCAGGGTAATATGAGACAAGTCTTGAAAAAAGGAGATGACGTTTCCTTCATACACGTATTTATCTCTTAGTCTAGCATTTCTGAGTATGTTTTCCTTAAGTAAGAAATCGTCTATGTGACAGATTATGTCTCTGGGGGGATCAGATGGTTTGCCTCTCGGTCGAAGCGCTCTGTGGATGCGCTCCATATTGATGGTAGTCTGCGGAGGACGTCCTAATAAGTTGTTAAAAATTCCAGTTATTATTGGAGTAATTTGATCTGCCTCCACCGATTCTGGGAGCCCCCTCACTCTCACATTATGCCTCCTGCTGCGATTTTCCAATTCCTCTACTTGGCGATTCAATTCCCTAAGGTGTAGGGTATTGGCATTAACTTTAGAATTTACATGACGCAGCGCTGCTCCTTGTTGCGCAGTATGTAATTCCACCTCTTGTACTCGCGCTGTAACTGCGCGGATCTCCACACTCAGTTCTGTAATGACAGCTGTCAGCGTGGTTTTTATGTCTGCCGCAACCAAGTTTAAATCATCCAGGTTTAGATTACGTTGTACCTCGCTCTTGGTTGCCGGTACTCGTTCACCGTATGTGGGAATTTGATTAATTCCCAGTAAATGAGCTCCGTTGTTCCCAAGGGGGAGATTCTGTGATTCCGCCATTGCGGTATAGGGCTGAACAGATCAAGTAGTGGTAATTGCCCCAAGAGTCCTCCGTTTCGGGTAAAAATGGTATCAAAAGATTCCCTGGGGTTACGGGATGTCAAGTGGCCAATATGGGATGATCGGTCCTCTTACCGGCGCCTATATGTTCAAAGCTTCGTCCGTGGCGGCGGGAGCTTTCCGTTCAAGCTGCCATACCTGAGCTCGGCTAGACCACGCCCCCTCTCTCTCATCTTTTTAAGTGGGAGAACTTGCACCAATGGTGGCTGACTAAATACTTTTTTGCCCCACTGTACAGTCTACAGTGCTGTGCGCCTGCAGTGGCATGAGAACTTCCCGTACCACTCCCAGAACAAAATTCTATGAATTAAAGCAGAGTTCCACCTAGAGATTGAACTTTCGCTGATTCCCCCCCCCCCCTCCGGTGCCACATTTGGCACCTTTTCAGGGGGGAGCAGATACCAGGTATCAAATCCAGGTATCTACTCCCACTTCCGGGCAACTACACCATATCCGGCCCCTCCTCCTTCCCCCCTGCTGATTTCTGGGAGACACACAGGTCCCAGAAGACAGCAGGGATCATTCAGATTGCGCGACTCGTGCATGCGCAGTAGAAAACAGGCTTCACTTCCTGTTTCCCTTAGTAAGGATGTTGGCACCTGCACCCGGAGCCGAGGGAAGGGTCGGCTTTGGGTGAGGACATTGCGGGCGCCCTGAACAGGTACATGTCCTTATTGTAGCTGCTGGCTTATATATTTTTTTCCCCAGAACAAACAAAAAAAGCACAAAAAAGCTTAAATATAAATCGTTCATAAAATAGAAAAGAATAAAAAAAATCAGCAGGGAAAAAATAATTGAATAATTGAATGGAGAAGAAGGAGTTAATTAGGGCTGATTCGTGTAAACTAAGGGTTAATAAAAGGTGAAACAGAGGAAAATTTTATAAAAAATAAATAAAGCAGTTTTGACTTGACAGGTTGCTTTACCTGACATCATCTGCAGATCAAAGTTCATCTCTTTGATCTGCAGAGAAATGAACAGAATGATATAAAAGTAACAATATGCTACTTTTGTATCTATCTGTAGCATCTGAGAAAGTTTTATTTATAAATTGCCAACTTTCTTTCTCTGTGTACACAACCATGCTGGCTTTGATTAATCAAAGCCAACATAGTTTTTAATTTGGACTGGGGGGGATGTGGGGGGTCCTGGCGAATAGATAATGAGGCTGGAAGTGCTACACATGACCTGTGTATAATGGTGACTTTTTCGGGTGTGTGTGGACCTTGTTGCCAGACCATTCATTTTAACACCAAATATCCCATGAGGTTATATTTGCATTTAATGTATTTTAGGCGTTGTATTTACATGTAGACATCCAAAAGTCTTGAGTCTGCTGCTGTGTGCTGCCATCTTGAATGTGATGTTAGCATTCCCAGCAGATTCAGAGCACTCATTCAAATGACATTCTTTAGTATTCCTTTTGCTCCACCCGAAGCATTTACATAAAAGTTTATGAAGGGAAGTAAAGGGAAAGGCCAGCATAGACCGTAGTAGATGGTCCCAGTAGGGAAGAGGGCATGACATGCAAGGAGGGAAGGGGAATTGTGGCTGAGCCTGAAAATGTATTATTCCTGGTCTAACTGTAAAACAAGGGTCTCTTTAAAGAGAATAGGTGAATGAGAGTCGCACTCTGGTATCTGTTCATCATGGTACTTTTATTCAGCCCACAACGATATAGCTGTATCCATAATTTCTCCATCCAGAGACCACATCTCCTTAACATGTTTCACTATGAATGGCTTGATCACAAGACTCCATATGCTTATGATCAAGCCATTCATGGTGAAATGTGTTAAGGCGGAGGTCTGTCGGTGAAGACATTATGGATACAGCTATTTCGTTGCTAACTTAATGAAAGTACCTAGATGAGAAAATACTGGAGTGGGCTTTCATTCATCTATTCTCTTTAAAGGGGTTGTAAAGGTAAAAAAAAAAAAATTCCCTAAATAGCTTCCTTTACCTTAGTGCAGTCCTCCTTCACTTACCTCATCCTTCCATTTTGCTTTTAAATGTCCTTATTTCTTCTGAGAAATCCTCACTTCCTGCTCTTCTGTCTGTAACTACACACAGTAAAGAGAGGCTTTCTCCCTGGTGTGGAGAAAGCCTCTTGAGGGGGGAGGGGGCGAGCAGGCAAGTCAGGACACTCTCTACTTTGCAATTAGAGAAAAGAGCTGTGTGTTAGTGGGCGTCCTGACACTCCTGCTCGCCCCCTCCCCCCTCCGGAGGCTTTCTCCAGACCAGGGAGAAAGCCTCGCATTACTGTGTGGAGTTACAGACAGAAGAACAGGAAGTGAGGATTTCTCAGAAGAAATAAGGACATTTAAAAGAAAAATGGAAGGATGAGGTAAGTGAAGGAGGACTTCACTAAGGTAAAGGAAGCTATTTAGGATTTTTTTTTTTTACCTTTACAACCCCTTTAATGCTGAGTGAAGACAAGCTTTTTTGAGCTGCTACCTTGTCTGTCTGTAGACAAGAAGGAGGAGCAGGTCTGGAGCCACATCGGTGCTGTGAGTTTGGGATG
Source organism: Rana temporaria (assembly GCF_905171775.1). Lineage (NCBI taxonomy): Eukaryota > Metazoa > Chordata > Amphibia > Anura > Ranidae > Rana > Rana temporaria. Next base: position 29,202,536 of record NC_053500.1, on the reverse strand, counting down.
TTTCAACAACAGGTTCCCTTTATTATTAAATGGGTCAAAAACTTTGAGCTAGGCTTCAGATTTTGCTATTAGTGATTACCTTTCTGGCATGTTTTGGCAGCGTCCTTCTGGCTAATGTTGACCTCCATATGGAAGGAGTAGCAGTAGTCACGGAATGGTATCCAAGAGGAATCACCTATTGAATTCGGACAGCTGCTGTTGAAACTCCACTTATGCGTTTTGGTAGATTCTATTTAGGAAAAGAGAGAAAAGGGGACATGTTAAGACATTGGGGCGTACAGGTACGTTGTTGATCAGCACAGAACTGCATTCATTTCCGCTTTTATCTGTCTGGAGTCTAGTTTTAAAAATGCCTATTTTTATCCAATGCATTCCTAAATGTAAACATGCCAATGAAACCTTAATGATCAGCTAAGAAATGGTTATATGCAAGCTTCCACGGTAGTGGGTGCCTTTTTAGCCGTGCTTTGTGTTAGGCAGCAATTGCATGCCATGAAAAAGCAATTAGTACGCTACTTATGCTATCCAGAAAACACTGTACCGGTTTCAAAATCTGTAAATTTAATGTAAACTCTCTGTCTACTGTAGAAAGCACTTTTTTGCGCTGGTTCACAACACATATAGCTAGATTCACGTAGGGTTACGCCGGCGTATCAGTAGATACGCCGTCGTAACTCTGAATCTACGCCGTTGTAAATTTAAGCGTATTCTGGAAACCAGATACGCTTAAATTAGGCTAAGATACGAGCGGCGGAAGTCTCCTACAACATCGTATCTTAAGGTGCATATTTACGCTGGCCGCTAGGTGGCGCTTCCGTTGAGTTTGGCGTAGAATATGCAAATGACTAGATATGCCGATTCACGAACGTACGTGCACCCGTCGCAGTAAAGATACGCCGTTTCCAAGAGGTACGCCGGCGTAAAGATAAAGCTGCCCCCTAGGTGGCCTAGCCAATGTTAAGTATGGCCGTCGTTCCCGCGTCGAAATTTTAAAACTTTACGTCGTTTGCGTAAGTCGTCCGTGAATGGGGCTGGACGTAATTTACGTTCACGTCGAAACCAATACGTCTTTGCGGCGTACTTTGGAGCAATGCACACTGGGATATGTACACAGACGGTGCATGCGCCGTTCGTAAAAAAACGTCAAGCACGTCGGGTCACCAATTATTTACATAAAACACGCCCCCCTCATTTGAATTAGGCGCACTTACGCCGGCCCCATTTACGCTACGCCGCCGTAACTTAGGAGGCAAGTGCTTTGTGAATACAGCACTTGCCTCTCTGACTTAAGGCGGCGTAGCGTAAATACGATACGCTACGCCGCCTGAAAAATGCGCCCATCTACCTGAATCCAGCTATAAGTAAAGCATAGAGCAAAACATATGTAAACATTCGCTGTAATGCATTGTATTAACACATTGCAGTGTTTGATTTTTTACTTCTTTTTTTTATCTTCTACAATAATTCTATGCAATGCAGTATTTTGCGACATACAACTATAACATGATCCTTGCATACTTTTATCACAACGCAGACCAATGTAAATTTAGATTCTATATGAAGCCAAGTTTTTTTATTTGGCTTTGCATTGGAACAGCATTCGACAATACTACCCAATGCTGCCCGGTGGGACTGGTGAGAATGAAGCCTAAAGAAACCCTGGAACTGTACATCCTGAAGCTTGCCCTGTGTAACTTAATATCTGTTCTTCATGCATCACAAATCACAATCAGTCTTCCATAGTAGGTACTTGTGAGAAACTTCTTAGCTGTAGTGGATGTTTTTCAGAAAATTTCTCCTGCATTATCACTAGGAGTTCTCAGATCATCAGATTACCGATAAAAGGGATGGGGGAAGACTGGTAAACAAGTGCAATGTCTGAATAAAAATACTAAGGGGGTAGGCTGTGTTTGTACAGTTTTAAAAGGGTTTGTAAAGAATTTTTTTTTTTAATAACAAACATGTCATACTTACCTCCACTGTGCAGTTCATTTTGCACAGAGTGCCCCCGATCCATGTCTTCTGGGGTCCCTCGGCGGCTGTCTCAGTCCTCCCCGCAATTAGTCATCACAGTAATGCGAGAGCTCGCATTATGGTCACTAATTGCGGGCACACTCCCGTGATACAGTGAGCGGCCATAGCCCCTCACTGTATCACTCGGCCCCACCCCTCGGCGCGCCGCATCACTGTATGTGATTGACAGCAGCACCAGCCAATGGCTGCGCTGCTCTCAATCCATCCGCGCTAGCCAATCAGCGGCCAGGCTGAGCGGCGAAGAGAATATCGGGACCGCGCGGGACTTTCGAGGGGTCAGGTAAGTATAACGGGGCTCGAGGGGTGGGGGGGGGGCGTCAAATTTTAGATTGCATTAAGGTGAAAAAACATTTTCCTTTACAACTCCTTTAAAGCGGGAGTTCACCCATTTCTAAAAAAAAAATTTTTCTTCCCCTAGATTCCTGCTCGTTCGGTCTAGGGGAATCGGCTATTTGTATTAAAATATGAGCCGTACTTACCCGTTTTCGAGCTGCATCTTCTTCCGTCGCTTCCGGGTATGGGTCTTCGGGAGCGGGCGTTCCTTCTTGATTGACATTCTTCCGAGAGGCTTCCGACGGTCGCATCCATCGCGTCACTCGTAGCCGAAAGAAGCCGAACGTCGGTGCGGCTCTATACTGCGCCTGCGCACCGACGTTCGGCTTCTTTCGGAAAATCGTGACGCGATGGATGCGACCGTCGGAAGCCTCTCGGAAGACTGTCACTCAAGAAGGAACGCCCATTCCCGAAGACCCATACCCGGAAGCGACGGAAGAAGATGCAGCTCGAAAACAGGTAAGTACTGCACATATTTTAATACAAATAGCCGATTCCCCTAGAGAAAACGAGCAGGAAGCTAAGGGGAAAAAGTGCCCTCTAAGGGTGAACCCCCGCTTTAAGGCTTTATTTTTTAATTTAAATTTACATTTAAATTTAAATTTAATATGTTTGACATAGGGGTCTAGCTCTCTTAACTTGCATTTTTAGACCATTTTGTTTATTTAAAATATCTACTTAATTTTTCTTTGACCATACATCTTACCTTTCTTACCTATATATTGATTCATGACTAACATGAGACAACGGGCCAGATTCAGAGAGAGATACGACGGTGTATCTCCTGATACGCCGTCGTATCTCTGACTTAGGCCGGTCGTATCTATGCGACTGATTCACAGAATCAGTTACGCATAGATATGCCTAAGATCCGACAGGTGTAACTGTGTTACACCGTCGGATCTTAACTGCAATTTAAAAATGGCCGCAGGGGGGCGTTCCCGCTGATTTACGCTGAATAATATGTAAATCAGCGAGATACGCCAATTCACGAACGTATGCGGACCCGACGCAGTGTTGTTACGATGTTTACGTAGCGGATTTCCCGGCGTATACTTACCCCTGCTTCTATGAGGCGCAGTCAGTGGTAGCAATGCACGCCGGGAAATTTTGCGGACGGCGCATGCTCATTTAAATCGGCGCGGGGACGCGCCTGATTTAAATAGTACACTCCCCCTAGCCGCGGAATTTTAATTCCGCTGGGGGTTTTACGATCCGCCGCCGCAAGTTTGGAGGTAAGTGGTTTGTGAATTACCCACTTGCCTCTCAAACTTGCGGCAGCGGATCTTAAATCACATAGATCACGCGGATCTAAAGATCCGCTGATCTATGTGAATCTAGCCCAGTATATTTTGTCTTCTGTGCTGGCCGTGGGGTATTGGAAAATGCTTACAGACCTGCAAGCATTTTTCCAATGTGTGTAGACACCTTAACACAATCTTTTTTTTTTTTTAAATCATTTTGGTTCTTAAGAAGAATTTCCAATTCATAGAGGTTCTTAATGAGTTAAGCTCTTTCCACTTATGGAGCTCTTCCACTCTTTCTAAGGGAGAGGCTGTTCAGAGATTTACTACCCTCATCTCATTAACTTCTAAAGGAGAGCTGAAGGCTCAGCCTTTATATCTCAGCACTGGTGAGATGGATTGCATGTTCAGGGAGGTGCTGCCATAGTTAATCACAGAACTAAATGGGCATCTATGGCGGCACTTCCCCTAACAACCATCAGAGATTTTTAATAAGATTTGAGAATTCAAAAATTTTATTTTCTTTGAGTGTGTAAAATATCACTGAACAGTCTTTTTCTGTAAGTAGATACATTCGTTTAAAGATGGCCATACCCCAATCGAAAATTGTCCGGTTCAGCAAGGACGGGCGAAATTCTGAATTAGAGTGTGGTCATCCTGCTTTGATTGACTTCTGTCGAGGGGACATGCTGGAGAATGTTTGTCGATTAGCTCTACCCACCTTCCTTGCCCTTACTCACTGCTATGAAATACCCAGTGATTGCCTTTATGGAGTAATATATGACACCCAGGGCCAGGGCTGTATCCTGGCCTAGGCCAACAAGGCCCAGGCCTAGGGCAGCACGTTGCAGGAGGGCAGCATGGAAAGAGTCCCCGCCGGCTTGCGCTACACTCTTAGTGTAGCGCCAGTCTTATGGGGTGTACTGGACAGAGAGGCAAATTAGTCTAGTGCCCCCGTAAAGCAGCCGCAACTGTGGGGGGCGGACCTTCTAATTTTGACTGTTCTATTATCCTGAACCACAAACCTTCCTCACTGTGCTATGTATTTTCTGCGGCACCATTGGCATGGTTATATCTTCTTAGTCCTCTCCATAAAATTTGCAGAATTATGTGCCTAAAGTAGAACTATAGGCAACACTTTTTTTTAGGGAAGGGCGGGTCTTAAACAGCAAGGGGTGTGGCCTTGACAGGAAGGGGTGGGTCATATTTAAATTAGGGGGTACACGAGTTTAGTCAGGCCTAGGGCAGCACAAAACCTAAATACACCCCTGCCCAGGGCTGGTACTACCACTAAGCAAACTAGGCAGCCGCCTAGGGCGTACTGCTGCTGGGGGGCACCCGGCCACTGGTGTTCCTACTCTCTTCTCTCTGCAGCAAGCAACTAAGTCTCAGCATCAGCAGACAGCTGCCGCTCCATTCGCACATAGTGTCAGAGGCACAACGGCGGTGGAGGACTGTGTCTGTGTCCCGACCCTGATTGAATGGAAGGGTACTGGTAGACTGCATTGATGGGCGCTGGTGAGGCTGCATTAATGGGCGCTGGTAGGCTGCAATAATAGGCGCTGGTAGGCTGAATCGATGGGCACTGGTGAGGCTGCATTAATGAGAGCTGGCAGGCTGCATTAATGGGTGCTAGTAGGCTGCATTAATGGGCGGTGGTGAGGCTGCATTTGATGGGCGCTGGTGAGGCTGTATTTAATGGGCATTGGTGGGCTGCATTTGATGGGTACTTCATTAAAAAGGTGGGGTATACATGGGCATGGCAAAGTGGGTGAAGCCAGGGGGGGCAGCAAAATTAGGTTTCTAGGGTGTCAAAAATCCTTGCACCAGCCCTGATGACACCTCTTTCCTCCCAATAATGTAGTTTGGGGTGCTTGAGCAGCCGATTGCCAGTTCCCGGTGCTGTCACTTGTGAGAAAAGAGAGGCTTGCAGAGTCTGGGGCAGGTGTTGACTTTCAGAAAGTCAAAATTTGCATAGGGGTGTTAAGGAGCTCTGACAGTTAACAAAGAGACAGGAAGCATGGGGAAGGTGAGAAAAGTCTGCCTAAGACAGCCTGCTATATTTTCAGGTATGGGCAAAGTTTGCGTTATAAGATATATTCCTAAACTGAGTGAAGTGGAGCAGGGCTTAAGCTGGACATACGCTGATAGAAATTCGCCTGGTTCAGCAGGAACTGGACAAATTTCAATAAGCATGTGGCCGTCCCTCCTTGACAGATGTATGTTATAAAGACAATAAAGCATTTTGTAAAAGAGGAAGTTAAGAACAACTATGAAGACTTATAATAAAAATGGAAAAATGTATAAATAAAAATGCTTACGAGTATTGTAGTTGCAAATTGCTCCAGGTAGTTTATGATCACAGTTTGCTGTGCTCCATGTTCCCTGGGCATCCATGTATACACAGCCACTCAGGCGTTGTGGTTCTCCATCCCTCCAGTTGATATATGAAGTCCCATCGTCTGTTAGCCAAGAGTAGGATCGCCCACCCTACGAAGTATGAAATAACACTATTGTAGGCAAATATTCCAATATAAATGGCAGTATTTTCTAAATTGAGATGGTTAGGATTTTCAGAATGCACGTTTTAGAAAACATAACAGAAGCAAAGCTCATCTCAGGCCCCGTACACACGACCGAGTTTCTCTGCAAAAACCAGCAAGAAACTTGCTGGGAGATATTTTTTTGCCGAGGAAACCAGTAGTGTGTACATTTTCGTCGAGGAAACTGTTGAGAAACTCGACGAGCCAAAAAGAGAGCAAGTTCTCTATTTCCTTGACGGGAATGGAGAAAATTGGCTTGTCGAGTTCCTCAACAGCCTAACAAGGAACTCGACGAGGAAAATTATGTGTTTCGCCCGTCGAGTTCCTCGGTCGTGTGTACGAGGCTTAAGAGTATCAGCAGATGGACAGGTAATTTGAAATCAATGTATGCTGCTCACCTTGACGAGTGGCCAAGAAAACAACAACTTGTGTCCCAGCTGATAGGCTTAAATTGCAGGAATCCAAATTCCTAAGAAATCTTTACAAGCACATCCCAAGGCTAGATGTACCACCCTTAACATCAGCGTTGATAGAGTTTAGGAGTCCACGAGGTGCGAAGCAAGGAGGTTAATTACGATAGTAGATAAACAAAACTCCCAAATTTATTAAAAGCAATAAAACTCAACATTTTGAAGCATGCATTGCTCTCTCTTCACTGGAGTTTTATTGATTTTAATAGTAGGGACTTTCATATACAGTATATATCGTTATCATGATTCTCCTCATTACTTTGCACCTTGTGGACTCCCAATGTCCAGCAGCGCTGATGTTGAGTGTGGTACACCCAAACTTGGGATGTGTTTTTAAAGGTCCTTTGGGAGTTTACTACAATTTAAGCCCATCAACCAAGACAAGACAAGTTGATATTTTCTTGGTCACTTGTCAAGATGAGATGCAAACATTGGCCCAGATTCACGTAGGAGATACGACGGCGTATCTCCAGATACGGCGTCGTATCTCTGAGTCTGAGTCGTCGTATCTTGGCGCCTGATTCAAAGAATCAGATACACCAGAATTTGTATAAGATACGACCAGCGTAAGTCTCCTACGCCATCGTATCTTAACTGCATATTTACGCTGGCCGCTAGGGGCGTGTACGCTGATTTACGCCTAGAAATATGTAAATCAGCTAGATGCGCCAATTCACGAACGTACGCCCGGCCGACGCAGTACAGATACGCCGTTTACGTTGGGCTTTTCCCGGCGTAAAGTTACCCCTGCTATATGAGGCGTAGATGAGGCGTACCAATGTTAAGTATGGACGTCGGAACAGCGTCAAATTTTTGACGTTTTACACCGTTTGCGTAAGTCGTTCGCGAATAGGGCTGTGCGTCATTTACATTCACGTCGAAAGCATTAGCTTCATGCGGGTTAATTTGGAGCATGCGCACTGGGATACTTTCACGGACGGCGCATGCGCCGTTCATAAAAAGCGTCATTTACGTGGGGTCACATTAAATTTACATAACACACGCCCACATCTTCCACATTTGAATTAGGCGGGCTTACGTCGGCCTATTTACGCTACGCCGCCGCAACTTCGGTTTGAGAATACTGCACTTGCCTGTCAAAGTTGCGGAGGCGTAACGTAAATAGGATACGTTACGCCCGCACAAAGAGGCGCGCTTCTACGTGAATCCGGGCCTCGGATTCTAATTTACCTCTTTATCTGCTAATACTTTACAATGCACTTTGCATTTGTTTTGCTTTCTGGTATATATTCCTTTGTGAATATTTGCAGTCAGCTGCTTATAAAATATACAAAAACTTTAATGCTGGATCACCAAGCTCCCCCTTATTATTGTGGGGTATTTGACTTTGGAGTATGAACTTTTTGTTTTTTAATATTATATTTATTGCATTTTTAGAATGGGGTACAGACCAGAGCATGCCCTGGCTCAAAGTAACATTGAACCTACTTTTGGAGTATGGGCATTTTGACTGTGGTACTGCTTGCCATGTGAACCTCTTCATGGATTAGATAGGCAAAGAACATTGCCCTGAGTGATGGAGAATGGGTATGACAGAGCTTAAAGTTTGAAATTGGAGGCAGTCATTAGAAATGAAAGACAAAAAAGTGAGTGCAGATACATATTGTTAGTGTTTTTTTAGTGTTTTTTTTTTACACTGCAAGCTTAGCTTAAAGTCTAGAGTTTAGAGTGTATGTGTGGGCAAAAGTACATCTCTGCAATACTCAAATTGCCATATTTTATCACAGATACAAGCCAGGGATTTTGTATGTTATTTTTTCAGTGGTGATGTTAGAAGCTGCTGACCATGGTTTTGTGGAATCGATTGTGACCCTGATATATTGAGCATTTATGACCATTTATAATCAAATTGTCCAACTAATCTGGTAAGAGGCACATTTGACTATCTCCCATGGTGGTGGATCTTCTTTGCACAGGATTGGAAGGAATTTGTGCACAATTCAGAGAGTGGATCGCTTATGAGTAAAGGCTCTTTCATCGCTAAGACTTTCCTTATGGACACTTTTTACAATACATTTTTTCACATTTATTTTCACTTTGATTTTTATGTATTTATATATAAACTGTATTTTAGATTTGATAACACTATTATTGGAACTAGCGCTGGTAATTTTTTTTGCACACTATGGGGCAGATCCACAAAAGGATTACGCCGGCGTAATTTTAAATTTCCCGTGTCATATCTTTGTTTTGTATCCACAAAACAAGATACAACGGCATCTGGAATTGATCCGACCGGCATACGTCTTAGTACGCCGTCGGATCTTAAATGCAACTTTTCGGCCGCCGCTAGGTGGCGTTTCCGCGTCGAGTATTCAAATTAGCTATTTCCGACGATCCACGAATGTTCGAGCGACCGTCGCATTTTTTTACGTCGTTTCCGTTCGGCTTTTTACGGCGTACAGTTAAAGCTGCTAGATGGTGGCGTACTCAATGTTAAGTATGGCCGTCGTTCCCGCGTCTAATTTTAAATTTTTTGCGTTGTTTGCGTAAGTCGTTCGTGAATAGGAATGTGACGTCATTTACTTTCACGTCGAATCCAATGACGTCCTTGCGGCTTACTTTGTCGCAATGCACCCTGGGATATTTTAAGGACGGTGCATGCGCCGTTCAAAAAAACGTTGTTTACGTTGGGTCACAACGTATTTGCATAGAACATGCCCCCATCACTCCCATTTGAAATTGCGCGCCCTTACATCGCAATAGATACACTACGCCGCCGTAACTTACCGCGCGGATTCTTTGAGGATTCACAAGAAGAAATAGTAAGTTACAGCGGCATAGTGTATCTTAGATACGCTACACCTGCCTAAAGATAGGCAGTTTTAGGTGGCTGCTTGTTTAATTAACTTGTCCTAACGCAGATATTAGTTGGTGTTTGGTTATACAATACTGCTGCCTTGAATCCCACTGTGTGCCAAGATCCCCTCTCCCAGGAGCTCCCCCTGCAAGACTTATACACACTTGGTGATGAGTAGCAATAGCGGTTTCTTACTACAGAAATAAAGTAAAAGGAAAAATAAATGCTTGGACATGATCCATGAATGAGAGGGAGGTTTGAGGTAAATTTGGGTCACCCAAGGAAATGACCTTTAAGCTAAGGACAAGTTTACTTCCTGGGGTCCAAACAGTCAACATGCCCTATGTAACTAAAATAGCAATTTTTAGTTGTCCATAACTCTAAAAGCCAAGTTTTGTCTCATCCAAATGTACACAGTTGTGCATGTTGCCTTCTTTATCATATTCACAGCACTGAGAGAATAAAAGGAACACTAAGAACATTTCTTAGGCCCATTAAGTCATACCACTTAGCAAAATAACTTGATATTTTTAAAGTAGTATTTCACATTTAATACTTTAACAGAAAACACAAAGCGTGAGAACCTCTTCATTCGACAGCCCAATCCAAAGAGGGGTCTTCTGCCCGGTTACTGCAAGGGTCAGATACGCCTGTTGGTAGGGGTCTGAGATGCTTGCTAAGGTGGCATTGCGAGTTTCGCACAGCAGGCGAGCTTCAGTCCAAGTCATTGGTTTTTGCAGAATGAGGTAGGAGCTGTTCCTGTACTGAAGTCTGGTGCTAGGTGGAAATGGAAAAGGCTCGGATGCTGGGCTCAGAGAGGGCACTGCAGAGAAAAGATTTTTATAAGAACAATATAAACACAGAGACTTACTTCAACAAGAAATGCTAAGTAATGATAAGAAAATGACATAGCAAGCAACAGATTTAAAACAATGAATTCTGATTGGTTGTTTTAGTGTCCTTCGGATTTCAGATTTTCTTTGTTTTGTCACATAAGCAATCTAGACTAGAAATGTGGTCGCACACTCACAGCGCACCTTTGCTGATCTGGCAGATATATCCATGCTTTTCTGTACATAGTTTGTCATCCCATCGCCCTGTGAACTGTGGTTGAGGTCCATGCCAGATCGCAGCACAACTAACCTGCAGATATCATAAAAAAAACATTTTGGAGAATTTTATATTCTGTTTTATATAATGATTATAAAGATTATATTATCTAGAAAGGTTCTAGAACTAATTAATGTAAATTCGCTCACCATCTTGCCATTGGAAGAGCTCTCCCTGGATGGTGCCCCTGGTGCCCAGTTCACATATGCCAAAGGCTGACCCTCTTCCCATTGGAATCTCTGCTGTCTATTGTTCAGACCAATCCAGAGGTCAGAGGTGATGTTGGGAAGTATGGATGTAATAAAAGCTAAAGAAAGGGAAGTAGAAAGACATAAAATAGACTAAAAAGTAATATTTAGGCTGAAAAGTAATATTTAACTATTGGGTGGAAGCCAACAGTTAAGCATGGTACACACTACAGTTTTTTTTTGGTTGCACCAAAAAAAAACTGACAGCTCGAGATTGGAACCGCTGTACTAACCATGTGAGGCTAGTGTACAACCGGCCTGCCCATACATGTGTTGAAATTCAGCCAATCCCTTCTGAACTTGCCAGATTTGAATCCATGTATGTCTGGCTTTAGACCCATAGGCTTTTTGGTGATGAGATTTAGTATGAGCACCATTTAGTACCATGTCCATGAATACCTTTACCAACAACAGTGACATCACTATCAACATTTTTTGACAACATTTGTGCTGTCTCAACTAGAATAGCAAATCCTCATGTACTGCAGAGGCTCATACCTGCATTAGCCCGTGACATGAAGTCAGACTGCGGGCGTTCAGTGTAAAAAAGCCATGGCTCCTCCTCGTCCTGTTCCGTGATAGGCGGAACACTCAGTTTCCAAGCAGAGACTGTTTTCAGTGTTCCGCCTATGCTTGAGACGAGGACGAGAGGACGTCCGTAATAGGCAGAACACTGAACACAGTCTCTGCTGGGAAACTGAGTGTTCCGCCTGTCACGGAACAGGATGAGGAGGAGACACTGCTTTTTTACACTGGACGCCCACCTGCAGTCTGACTGCTAATGCAGGTATGCAGACTTGAGTATAAGTCAAGGGGGCATTTTCAGCACAAAAAAATGTGCTGAAAAACTCAGCTTATACTCGAGTATATACAATACAGTATTTGATAAATAGCAAAATATGATATTTTGCTACCTCGATGGCTAAACATGACTACGTTTTTGTTTTTACATTTAAGATATAGGTAAGGAACCGATTAAACCTTTATAAAATGGCCATGTAGTTTTTACAGATAGCTCTTGTGGGTGTTACTTGCCAGCAACTCATTACTATTAAAACCCGAACAGTGTTCATGGTAGCACTTACCCTGTTCTAAGTAGTTGTCAATTGTGGCGATCTCTCCATTTAGGACTTTGCAAAACTCTCGAGCTTGTTGCCATGTCCTACTCTCGCCCTTACCATCTGCTCTCACGCCAAAACACTGCATGGAGATAAAAGTTATTTTCAGTATTAAAGATAACAAACACAGTTGTGGGACTGAAGAAAAAACTTTGCATATTGCTGAACTGACCATTATTAATCTGGCCTTACACCTGTAGAATTTAGTTTGGATGAGAAACTACAAAAAACAATCGTCCAACCATTGATGGTGTCTTCATGGACTTGACTTGTTTAAAACAACGTTTCCTGTCTCGATTTTGGCAGAACATTCTACTTCTGGATGAACTTTGACTAGTTCATGTGTATAAGGCCCCATACACACGGGAGGATTTATCCGCGGATACGGTCCAGCGGACCGTTTCCGCGGATAAATCCTCTCGAGGATTTCAGCAGATTTTAATGCGATGGAGTGTACTCACCATCGCATTGAAATCCGCGCCGAAATCCTCTGGCGATGACGTGTCGCGCCGTCGCCGCGATTATGACGCGGCGACGTGCGCGACGCTGTCATATAAGGAATTCCACGCATGCGTCGAATCATTACGACGCATGCGGGGGATCCCTTCGGACGGATGGATCCGGTGAGTCTATACAGACCAGCGGATCCATCCGTTGGGATGGACTCCAGCAGATGGATATGTTCTGCATGTCAGCGAATATTCGATCTGCTGGAATCCATCCCAGGGGAGATATATCCGCGGAAACAGATCCGCTGGCGTGTACACACCATAGGATCTATCCGCTGAAACCCATTTGCTGGGATTTATCTGCGGATGGATTCTATGGTGTGTACGGGGCCTAAGACTAGTTATGATTTTTTTCTCATTGGGGAGCGAAGTCAGTGTTTAGAAATTTGTTTGCTCCCATTAGATTTGGCAAAAAATTTCCATCCTTGTCCTTTGATTTTTTTGTTCTCACTGATCGAAACTAGTTGTTGAATTATTCCTTTTACCACTTAGGTAATGAATATTCCAAAAATGACATCTTTATAACAAATTTCTGCATGTGAAAGGCCAGCTTTCGTTAAAAATTCTGCTGCAGTAATTTGCCCAAAGAGAAAGATCTATCATAAATGTACATGTTTAGCTACACTTCGTTAACTACAAAAACATTTTACATTTTAGTTCACTAAAATACAACTAAAACAATTCAGATGACTAAAATACGACTAAGCCCTCGTTCACATTGGAGTGATATGTCAATCGATTTGACAGTTGCAGCGCCGCACCGATTTTCAAAAGTAGTTCCTGCACTACTTTTGCCGATTTCAGGTGCGACTTAAATAGACATCTGTGCATGAAGCTGCAAAGATGTCTTTCAAGTAACACCTGAAATTGCGCTGACCTGCTACTTTGAAATCGTGCAACTTCAAGTAAAGTAGCACGATTTCAAAAAAGCATCAATGTGAACCAGGGCTAAAACTAAATTTTTTTTTTACCCGAAAGACTAAAACTAAAATTGCATTTAAGTTAAAAAGGTACGACGAAAACTAAATCGAAATTTGATATCAAAATTAACAGTGCACTACCACATTCAGATGACTAAATTACAACTAAAACTAAAATGTCTTTTTAGTCAAATTACTACAATATAACTAAAATCGTATTTTAGTCAAAGGACTATGACTTAAAAACAAAATCGAATATTTGACCTCAAAGGTAACACTGCACTGCCACATAAAAATAAGTAAGGGGCATCTACTAAGCTGCCGTAAGAAATATTCTTAATATAATGGTAATATTATATGGTATTACAACCAATAGAGTTTACAGTTTTTTGATTTTTTTTTTATACTTTAAAGTTTCATTTCTGTTTGTCATAAAGCTATATTTTTGTTTGTTTATGAAACGTAGCTTTATTTATAGACATTGTATATCACAATGGCTAAATCTGTGTCTGTTCAAACCCTAATACCATAAATGATAAACATATTATTCGATTTTTACTCCAGGAGTATATAATGAGTTTGGCAATTCTATAAAAATGCTTAAATAATGCATTACAATTTAACTAAACCCATTCAATTTTAGTCGACTAAAATGCAGGAGATTGGTACTCAAGATTTAAGTCAACTAAAATACGACTAAATCGAAAACAGTTCAGATATCTAACATACAACGAAAACTAAAATGCCATTTTAGTCACAGGACTATGACTAAAACTACAGTAAATCAAAATTTTTGATGAAAAAAATAACACTGGTGTTCTGACCTTGTTCATGAAAGGTAGCCAGGTCTTGGGGCAGCCACCCACACTAGGTGGAGAAAGCGGAGGTAAGGTGGGTGGTGGCACTGTGGTGTTGGTCCGTTTACATACATATGGCAGAGCAGTAATGCATTTCTGATCACCCCATTCTCCTGCAGACAAAAAGAGCACCATGTGTCTAAGCAATACCCAAAACGCAAATTTACAACTCTAGTAAAACAAATACTTGGCCAAGTAAATCATTTAGGTACCAAAGACAAAAAACTGCTTCAGTATAAAACCTTCAACTTCATTAAAACTACTGGTTTTAAGCACAATATATACACTTCAAAGGATAAATTTCAGTAATTATGTAAAAAAAAACGCTAGTCCCCCCAACACACTAGGGAGTGTCATAGAAGGGGGAATGTGTCTAAATAATTTATTATTTATCTATTTACTGTAAAATTACTGGTTTGATAACTTCAAACTTCAGTAATTTGATTGTTAAGCTACCTGCTTGAGTACAGTTTTTGAAAATATAGTAAATTATCTTAAAAACAATAAATAATAATGATTTGTATATTACTTACCTATGTTAATTAACCCCTTGCCACCCAGGCCAATTCTGACACTTCTCTCCTACATGTAAAAATCTGATTTTTTTTCGCTAGAAAACATTATGGGGCAGATCCACAAAAGAATTACGCTGGCGTATCTATTGATACGCTGGCGTAATTTTATATTTCCCGCGTCGTATCTTTGCTTTGTATCCACAAAACAAGATACGTCGGCATCTCGGCTCGATCCGACATGCCTATGTCTTAGTACGCCGTCGGATCTAAGCTGCAATTTTCCGCATCGAGTATGCAAATTAGCTAGTTACGGCGATCCACGAACGTACGTCCGGCCGGCGCATTTTTTTACGTTGTTTGCGTTCGGCTTTTTCCGGGGTATAGTTAAAGCTACTGTTATGAGGCGTACTCAATGTTAAGTATGGCCGTCCTTCCCGCATAGAAATTTGAAATGTTTACGTCGTTTGCGTAAGTCGTTCGCGAATAGGGATTTGCGTAGAATGATGTCACAGTCGGAAGCATTGGCTTGTTCCGGGTTAATTTTGAGCATGCGCACTGGAATACCCCCACGGACGGCGCATGCGCAGTTAAAAAAAACGTTGTTTAAGTCGGGTCACGATGTATTTACATAAAACATGCCCCCATTACATCCATTTGAATTCCGCGCCCTTACGCCGCAAAAGATACACTACGTACGTTATTTGTGGATTTAAAAAAAAAGTAAGTTACGGCGGCGTAGTGTATCTTAGATACGCTACGCCCGGCGCATAAATGCGCCGCTGTACGAGGATCTGCCCCTATATATATATATATATATATATATATATATATATATATATATATATATATATTAGCAGAATAAAATGGTGGTCATTGTAACAATTTTCCAAGCGCATTTTTCATGAATAAAAGCCAGATTTTGTTGTATACTATGATGTATACGCTTTAAAATTGTGCACACTAGTTGAATGGCGCCAAACTTCGTTACTTATACCATAGTCTAGTGCCAAAATTTCTCTCACTCTAATGTTCACAGCGTATGTAACCTGTGTGTATAACTGGCTCTGATATTAGCCAGATCCTCACCAGCCAATGACCTCATCGCACATCCTTAAAAACACACTAATGCACTAATGCACACACGATCGGTCAAACCAATGAGAACGGTCTGATGGACCGTTTACATCGGTTAACCGATGAAGCTGACTGATGGTCAGTCGTGCCTACACACCATCGGTTAAAAAAACGATCGTGTCAGAACGCGGTGACGTAAAACACAACGACGTGCTGAAAAAAACGAAGTTCAATGCTTCCAAGCATGCGTCGACTTGATTCTGAGCATGCCTGGATTTTTAACCGATGGATGTGCCTACAAACGATCGTTTTTTTTTCTATCGGTTAGGTACCCATCGGTTAAATTTAAAACAAGATTGCTTTTTTTTAACCTATGGATAAATAACCGATGGGGCCCACACACGATCGGTTTGGTCCGATGAAAACGGTCCATCAGACCGTTCTCATCGGTTTGACCGATCGTGTGTACGCGGGATAAGATGACCCCCACCCACAGGAGCCTATTTATTTCATCTGATGGTGGCAGCCTTCCACTTTGTCTATTTCCTGGCCTTTTAAAATTTAGTGACGGGTTGCACGGACTGCAAACTTAAATAGGGCATACAGTACCTCTGACGACCCAAGTGGCTCAGGGATATTATATGACATAAAGTCAAAATAAATATTCTTGCTAAAAAGATGGTTAAGTTGTGTTCTGAGCCCCAAAAAAGTACTACTTACCTCTAACCGCTGTCATATACACACATTTCTTCTCTCTGGAAATGCGGCCTATCCGTCCAGGAGCCCAGTTTACGAAATTGAGTACAGTCTTGTCTGACCATCTGCAAAAAGTGCAATTTACCATAAAGATGACTAAAACCAGTATTTCATTTATTTCACCTAACAGCCAGCACTGCAGAACAAGCATACACTATGCCAGACCCAACTAAACAATCATTTTGTCCACTTTGCATTAATTCCACTTCTTTTTACCCAAAGGAACTCAATTTATTTGTCAGATTGTATCTACCTCCCATTATACAATATCTGCTTACAGCCTTTTCTTTCCTATCCTATGACATGCTGATTGGATAGGTTAACTAGTTTACAGGCAAAATGAGTGAATCTACTCTGGGGATGTAAAGAAATCCCATAACTTAATATCATTAGCTATTGTTCCACAGCTACTGCTGGTCTATGCAGTACTGTATGGGGCCAGAGGTGCAGGGGCACCGGTGTATGCAGTAATGCATGTGGCCAGAGATGCAGGGGCGCCAGAGACACTCAGAGATACTCAGAGATGCTCAGAGACACACAGGAACGGAGTGTCTCCGAGTGTCACCGGCGCCCCCCACACCTCTGGCCAAATGCGGTAATGCATACTCGAGCGGCTTGAATTCTGCTTGTCTTGCGAGACAAGGCTCGCAAATTGAGTCAGGATTTTTTTTTAAAAATGCTTGCATTGCTAAACGTTTGTACCCTCGCAATTCGAGGGTACTTAAAAATAGATTTTCATGTTTTGAGTGCTGCTTGTTTTCTGGTCATCTCTTTCCACAATTTCCTGGATTCCCTGCATGCTTTGCAGCTTTTCCTTTGCTGTTTACTTTCAATGCCTAAGGACTATATATCCCATGGTATCTTGCTGCCTGCAAGCAATAATTCCTGTACTGATTCCATCTCCTAAGACTCCTCCTTTCAGCACCTCTGTAGTTCAGAAGGCAGGCTCTGGGACACATCCGCGACACATCAGTGACTACTAACAGGTCATCGTGAATACGTGTCACAAAATTTAAGCAAGTAAATGTGGAATCTTTTTTTAGTTTTGACCACAGATGCACTTTAAACTAAATCAGACCCTATAACATATAAGTTATGCATCTTTTATTTTGGAGGTAAATGCCAACTTGCTACAATCTTTTATTATTTCATGAAACACCACAGCAACTCACCTGAATCTCCCATCATTTTCATATGTGTGAAGTCCGATCCACCAGTGCTGCTCTTGCACCCGAAGAGACTTACAGGGGAATAAAAAAAACAGCATTAGATACATATAATAAAAACCAAATATAAAATAAAGTGCTCCACCTCCTAGTAAACCTCAAATATGTATGAAGAACTCTGTAGCACTTTGCAAAGGACTTTCTCTTAGGCAGTTGAGTTGTGCCTGCAAGGAGGACTGCCTTCTCAAGTTTATGGGCAGCAGTTACAAAACAGAAAGGCACAACAAAACATCCAATGAAGAAGCAATTACTGGCATTCTGGGGGAGGAGGTGTCTTCTGCCAAAATTCAGATCTTTGGGCTCATGCTAGCAAATTAAATTATAGGTTTCAAAAATAACACGTAGCCTTCCATTTGGCCCCACCATACACTAATTTCCAGATTCCTTACTTTTCAATCCAATATTTTGAACATACTGGGCTAGATTCAGATAGCCCCGCCGTAACTTTGTGCGGGCGTAACGTATCTGAGATACGCTACGCCGCCGTAACTTAGTGAGGCAGGTTCTGTATTCACAAAGAACCTGCGCCCTAAGTTACGGCGGTGTAGCGTAAATCTGCCGGCATAAGCGCGCCTATTTCAAATTCAAATTGTGAGGAGGTGGGTGTGTTTTATGTAAATAAAACATGACCCCACGTAAATGACATCTCTAACGAATGGCGCATGCGCTGTCCGTGAACGTATCCCAGTGCGCATGCTCCTAATCACGTCGCAAATAGTCAATGCTTTCGACGTGAACGTAATTTACGCTAAGCCCTATCCGCGAACGACTTACGCAAACGACGTAAACAACGTGAAATTCGACGCTGTCCCGACGTCCATACTTAACATTGGCTATGCCTCATATAGCAGGAGTAACGTTACGCCGGAAAAAGCCTTACGCAAACGATGTAAAAAAATCCGCCGGGCGCACGTACGTTTCTGAATCGCGTATCCAGCTCATTTGCATATTCTACGCTGAAATCAATGGAAGCGCCACCTAGCGGCCAGCGTAAATATGCACCCTAAGATACGGCGGCGTAGGAGACTTACGCCGGTCGTATCTTAGCAACATTTAAGCGTATCTCAATTTGAGCATACGCTTAAAGTTGCGACTGATACGCCCGTCGTAAGTGTTACTGAATCCAGCCCACTGTATATAGCGCAGACCCCTAACAGGTCCCGCTGCTTTGTCACAGGTTCTCTTCCCGACTGGGTCCCCAGGGAGCCAGGCACTCAACACTTGAACATTCTCTCTCTCACAATTACCAGGCAGTGGATGTCTTTTTATGCTTTATTGCTGGTTAAACATGGATGGGGTGCAGGAAAACTTTGGCATACTCCAGAGTTTAGTTCACAAATTATTTGGAGGACACGCTCTATTCGGTCTTTAGAGCCAACGTCCTTCTTTGCAGAGGCTAGAAACACCAACACTTCTGGGACTCCCAGACAGCATATCCCACTTTAGCAACACTGACACAGTCACACGAGGGGTTAAACAGCAGACAGTCACTAGGATCCCACTCCCAAGCCTCTACTTACAGTGTCTCCAGATACTTGAATACCTCCTGTCCAATACTGGATAGACACTGTACTGTGAAGCTCCACGCCGAATCTTCAGTGCACCCCCTTATGCTTGGCTCTAAACTGCTTCCAGGAAAATAGGTCCCCCAGTTTCTACATAGCTGAGATCTCTGTCAATTCTCTGCAACAGGCATCAGCTAATCTGTTTAAGCAGCTCTTAAGCCTGGGATCTTCTAGACAAGAATCCCGCTGCTCCATGCCTTAAACGATGGGCTCTCTCTCCGCCTTCTGGGCACACCTCCCCAAGGATTGCCTAGAAACCCATAAATATTCAAGCTCAGGGTCTGCCTCTTCCACTACAATATAGAATCTACTAGAAGGAAGGCAGAAGTAGTTGAGCAGTTGTCATCAAAGCAAGGGTACCTCCCCTCACTTTCTGGGGGCAACTGTAAGATTTTTGATTCCTAGACACTTTTGTCTCCACTGACAAAGCTCAAGAGTGACAGCATGTACAAACAGCAAACTGTTTTGGCTGGAATTATACATAAAAAAAACACATAGGGATTTTATGTGGCCACTCCTACTCTTTAAAAAGTTATAGTTGAACAAGTCTAAACCAGGAAAACAAATGCGTTATTTTGTACCTTCTGTAGGTTCTGCACTACGAAGTCTAACTCTGCCGGACTATGAACAGACGTCAGCTCAGCCCCAAACCAAGTACAGATTCTCTGCGCCTGTTGCCATGTGGATCGATGCTCAAAAAATTTATAGTCTGCATTCTCAAATCTGATCCACTCTGTGTTTCCTGAAAAAGAGCATAATGAGACAATTGAAAAAAGGGTGATGGGCCGAATACAATATAGATACTGTACATCTTCAAATAAAATTCACCAATTAATATGCAAACATTATAAGTGGGCCTAACATCAGATACAGTATAGATTCTCATGTTAAGGGCTTGCATCCTAACTAATATTTACCTGTAATGCCTCGTACAAATGATGAGGATATCAGACGTATGATCGTTTGTTTATTTGTTTTTTTGCATGCTAATCTCATATCGAAAATTAAGAGGTTACTAAAGTTAAGACAATTCTTGTATGACAGAATACAATTTCGGAAGTAATGTAATGTATTCTATTGGATTGTAATGTATTCTTTTGTCTTGGTCACACACTTTTTTTTTCAGACGAATACTGTACTGATTAAACGAAAATCGTTCATTTTGGTATCAGACAACAAAATTTTTTGCTCATTGTCCCGTCGGATAATTTCACATGAACGGTCGTAATTGGCTCTCCAAATCTGTCTACCAACAATCAGATTATCGTAATATCGGTTCGACAGCAGTATTTTTGGTCCGATTTTCTCATTGTGTGTACTAGGCTTAACTCTTATGCCACGCACAGACATTCGGACATTCTGACAACAAAACCATGCAGTTTTTTCTGATGGATGTTCTCTCAAACTTGTCTTGCATACACATGGTCACACAAATGTTGTCGGAAATTGCGAATGTCAAGAATGCGGTGACGTACAACACGAGCCGAGAAAAATTAAGTTCAATAGCCAGTGCGGCTCTTCTGCTTGATTCCGAGCATGCATGGAATTTTGTGCATTGAAATTGTGTACACAATCTTGGAATTTCCGACACAAGTTTTGTTGTTAAAAAAATTGAGAACCAGCTCTCAAATTTTTGTTGTCGGAAATTCCGACAGCAAATGTCCGATGGGGCCTACACACGGTCGAAATTTCCGACAACAAGCCCCCATCGAACATTTGTTGTCAGAAATTCCGACCGTGTGTATGTGGCATTAGAAGTATTTATTACCACTCATGGAGGCCAGAGCACTCCCCCTGACAATGCCTTCATCTGATTTTCTCATCAGGACATTATAATTTTTTGTAGGCTTCATCTTGGGTCAGCATCTGCTTCTTGGACTGTGATACTGGCTCAGAGTCGAGTTTGCAGTCATGCAAATCCAAATGTCTTTGCGGTTCTTGGCTGTGTTCACGTATGTCTGCCACAGATCAGCCTTTGCTTTGTGACTTGCTATATAGTTGCATTGTCCCAGTTCGATTAATAGGGAGTTAAATGAACATATATTGGGCAAGCACCAGATCAGAATTTTGGTAGGTATTTTGATCTGTTGATATTTTAGTTAGGAGAGGAGTAGTCTAAAATCTGAAGAACAGGATTTAATCCGGAGTGAGTTTTTTTTTTTTTTTAAGAGAGAAAAGAGTGCCAGAGGTATGGTTAAGAGTTGAACTGGATTCACTTCATGCCACCAAACTATTACTAATGAGGGGAGTAAAGCTAGCCAAACGTAGAAAATCACTAGATTCTTCCGTCCTGGGTAAATACTGTAGAGTGGATGGAGGAACCTGTACTGCTCACTATTGTATTCAACTAGTTGCGACTTCTTGAACAGTGACTGCATCTGACTGTATGTAGACAATTTTTCACCCAGCTAATTATATTTTTAGGTAAAGGTTTGTCACCCAGGTGGTGCCAATATGGCCAACCACAGCTCAAATATCGGCCTGTTCAGCAGGAATTGTCCAAAATTCAAGCTGTGTGTGGCCTGCAGAAATGTCTTCTCCTAATTGCAGCAGACCAGTGACATCACCTAGGCAAAGTCACCTGACAGGAACTCAAGGATGGCCTTTTTTAATAGGATGGCTTATAGGCAAACTGCCACAATTAATTCAGCCTGACTTGAAAAGATAATGAGAGGTCAACTTTCAGGTGCTGATCAAAATGATTTGAACACATAGCTGATGTATTGCTCAGTAGTCCCTTAGAATATCAACCAACCTTTTTCTGCCTGTCTGCCTACTGTGGCAGATAACACTGATTTATAGACTGCCCAAAAAGAGTTCTCTAATAATCAAATATATTCTGTACAGATGTTTATTTGAATGCTATCCATATGTATATAAAACATTCTTTGCATCCCAATACAAGGAACTGAAAATGTTATGAAAAACAATTATGCTGCGTACACACAGATTTTTCTTTTTTAATGTCATTAAAAACGACCTTGTGTCGGCTCCAGAGCATTTTTCATGACGTGCAAAATGGGCATTAAAAATTTAGAACATGCTCTATTTTTTCGCGTCGTTTTTCACGTTGTCGTTTTCACGTCGTGAAAAATGGTCGTGTGTAGGCTTTAACGACGTGAAAAAAACGTGCATGCTCAGAAGCAAGTTATGAGACGGGAGCACTCGTTCTGGTAAAACTAGCGTCCGTAATGGAGATAGCACATTCGTCACGCTGTAACAGACTGAAAAGCATGAAGACTGAAAAGCGCGAATCGTCTCTCACCAAACTTTTACTAACACAAAATCAGCTAAAGCAGCCCCAAGGGTGGCGCCATCCGAATGGTACTTCCACTTTATAGTGCCGTTGTACGTGTTGTACGTCACCGCGCTTTTTTTTTTCACGATCGTGTGTAGACAAGGCAGGCTTGGCAAGAATCGGGTTGAAAAAAACTTAGTTTTTTCTAGACCATTAAAAATGGTCGGGTGTAGGCGGCATTAATCATTTGTTAGCTTTCATTTTCTTACCTTCACAGCAGAACTTAAATATGTAATCTTTTTGATTGTTATGTGCAACATGCTTCCAATACTATGGTTAAGTGTAAGGCCCCGTACACACGAGAGGATTATCCGCTGGAAATGGTCCTCCGGACCGTTCCAGCGGATAAATCCTCTGGCGGATTTTGATCTGATGGTTGTACTAACCATCAGATCGAAATCCGCGCGGAATCCATCCGCGGTGACGTGTCGCGCCGTCGCCGCGATGATGACGCGGCGATGTGAGCGACGCTGAAAGATAAAGACTTCCACGCATGCGTCGACTCATTACGTTGCATGCGAGGGAGAGGAGTGGACGGATTGATCCGGTGAGTCTGTACAGACCACCGGATCAATCCGCTGGACAGGATTCCAGCGGATAGATTTCTTAGCATGCTAAGAAATTTTTATCGGCTGGAATTTTTTTCGCCGATAAATGTCCGCTCGGACGTACACACCACCGGATCTATCCGCTGGAACTGATCCGGGGATAAATCCCAGCGGATAGATCCGGTGGTGTGTACGAGGCCTAGAAGGCTTCCACAAGCTAAGGCATTATAATAAAGTACATCAAAACAGCATATAAACCATCCAAATAACTATGTAATGATACAGAGGAGAAAAATCTAACTCACCCTTTGGAACTTCTGGTTCTTTGATGTCTGTTCCTGAACATTCAGAAGAAAAAATAAACAAGTATTACATCAAAAAGTAAACATGGACAGTGATTCAAAGATGGAATATTGTAACCAGTGCTGAATTTGTACCTAAAGTACAGCACCTGCCAAAACTTTCCTTTATTAAGTTAGGCCAGAATAGAGAACACACAGACAACAGTAAACACCTAACAGAAGCTGTAACCCTTTCACACTCCATTCAAGACTAAAAAAGTGGGACTGGAGTTCTACATTAATGAATGAAAATCGTCATTTACATTGATCAGCCAAAACAATATGACTACCCACCATAACCCGTCAGGGCATGGATTCCACATGGCCTCCACTAGACCTCTGGAGGTATGCTGTGGTATCTGGCACCAAGCCAACAGTAGCAGATCCTTTAAATCTTGTAAGTTATGAGATGGGGCCTCCATGGACTTGTTTTCTAGCACATCCCACAGATACTCGATTGGGTTGAAATCTGGAGAATTTAGAACCCAAGTCAACACCTTGAACTCATGTTCCTCAAACCGTTCTTGAATTCATCAGACCAGGCCACCTTGTTTCATGATGTTGTGGTCCAGTTCTCGTTCTCACATGCCCAGGTGTTTTTTTTGGCTGTGGACACAGGTCAGCATAGGCATCCTGACTGGTCTGGGGCTACTCAGCTCCATACACAACATACTGCAATGCACTTTTGTTTTAACTCCTTTCTGTCGGAACAAGCATGAACTTCTTCAGCAATTTTAGCTACAGTAGCTCTTCTATTGGATCAGACTACACACTGCATCAGTGAGCCTTGACCATCCATGACCCTGCCACTGATTCGTCATTTTTTTTTTTTTTTGCTTGGACTAATTTTGGTAGGTCCTGACCATTGCAGACTGGTACAAAGCTTCAGTTTTGAAGATGTTCTAACCCAGTTGTCTAGTCATTACAATTTGGCCCTTGTCAAAGTCATTTAAATCCTTACCCTTGCCCATTTTTTCTACTTTCAACATATAAACTTCAGGGAAAGTAAGTTCACTTACAGCCTAATATAACCCATCCATTGTAATGAGATAATTAATGTTATTCATTTACCTGTGAGTGGTCATAATGTTATGACTGATCGGTGTATATACAGTGAATCCAGAAAGTATTCACAGCGCTTAACTTTTTCCACAGTTTGTTATGTTACAGCCTTATTCCAAAATTAATAAAATTCATTTTTTCCTCAAAATTCTACAAACAGTACCCCATAATGACAACGCTAGAAAAAAAATTGTTTGAAATCTTTGCAAATTTATAAAAAAAAAAAAAAAAAATCACACGTACATAAGTATTCACAGTATTTGCTCAATACTTTGTTGAAGTACCTTTGGCACTAATTACAGCCTCAAGTCTTTTTGAGTATGATGCTACAAGCATGGTACACCTATTTTTGGGCAGTTTTTCTCATTCTTCTTTGCAGGACCTCTCAAGATCCATCAGGTTGGATGAGGAGCATCGGTACACAGTCATTTTCAGATCTCTCCAGAGATGTTCAATTGGGTTCAAGTCTGGGTTCTGGCTGGCTGGCCACTCAAGGACTTTGTTATCTTGGCTGTGTGCTTAGGGTCATTGTCCTGTTAAAAGAAGAACCACCAGTCCGAGCTTCAGAGCACGTTGGAGCAGGTCTTCATAAAGGATGTCTCTGTACATTGATGCATTCACCTGTCCCTCTATCCTGTCTCCCAGTTCCTGCCGCTGAAAAACGGCCAAGTGATGAGCGGTGCCTGGTTTCCTCCAAACATGACGACTGCCATTCAGGCCAAACAGTTGAATCTTTGTTTCATCAGACCCGAGAATTTTGTTTCTCATTGTCTGAGAGTCCTTCAGGTGCCTTTTGGCAAACTCTAAGTGGGCTGTCATGTGCCTTTTACTGAGGAGTGGCTTCCCTCTGGCCAATCTACCATACAGGCCTGATTGATGGAGTGCTGCAGAGATGGTTGTTCTCCTAGAAGGTTCTCCTCTCTCCACAGAGAAATGCTGGAGCCCTGTCAGAGTGACCATCAGGTTCTTGGTCACCTCCCTGACTAATACCCTTCTTCCATGATCGCTTAATTTAGCCAGGCGGCCCGCTCTAGGAAGAGTCCAGGTGGTTCCAAACTTCTTCTATTTACCGATGATGGAGGCCACTGTTCTCATGGGGACTTTCAATGCTACATAAATTTGTCTGTACCCTTCCCCAGATCTGTGCCTCTATACAATCCTGTCTCAGAGGTCTACAGACAATTCCTTGAACGTCATGGCTTGGTTTGTGCTATGACATGCACAGTTAACTATGGGACCTTATATACAGTGCCTTTCAAAATTATTCACCCCCCCCCCCCCTTGGCTTTTTATCTATTTTGTTACAGTACAGCCTTAGGTTCAATGTTTTTTTTTATCTGAATTATAGATAATGGATCAGAACACAATAGTCTAAGTTGGTGAAGTAAAATTTTAAACATATATACATAAAACTATTTTTCAGAAATAGAAAACTGATAGTTGTCATGTGCGTATGTATTCACCCCCTTTGTTATGACGCCCATAAAACACTCTAGTGCAACCAATTACCTTCAGAAGTCACATAATTTGTGAAATGTAATGCCGCGTACACACGATCTGTATGTCTGATGAAAACGGTCTGATGGACCGTTTTCATCAAACGAACCGATCGTGTGTGGGCCCCATAGTTTTTTTATCCATCGGTTAAAAAAATAGGAACTTGTTTTAAATTCTTTGAGAATATGGCCCATTGACTTTTTCTGTTATTTTGTCCTATTTTTTGTTTGCTTCACAATAAAAAAATAAATACAAAATCTTCAAAGTCGTGGGCATGTTCTGTAAATGAAATTATGCAAATCCTCAAACAATCCATGTTAATTCTAGATTGTGAGGTAACAAAAAAACAAAAAATGCCAAGGGGGGAATAGTTTTGCAAGGCACTGTAGACAGGTGTGTGCCTTTCCAAATCATGTCCAGTCCACTGAATTTACCACAGATGGACTCCAATCAAGTTGTTGAAACATCTCAAGGGTGAAAACTGGATGCACCTGAGCTCAATTTTGAGTGTCATGTGAATACTTTTGTACATTGGATTTTTTCCTTTTTTATTTTTAATACATTTGCAAAGAAACTTCTTTCACGTTGTCATTATGGGGTATTGTTTGTAGAATTTTGTGGAAAATAATGAATTTAATCCAATTTGGAATAAGGCTGTAACAAAATGTGGAAAAAGTGAAGCATTGTGAATACTTTCCAGATGCACTGTATAGCAACTATTAAAAATATTAGGAGACATTTTAGTTCATAGAGGCTCTCAGAAAAGAAAATACTGCTATAAAAAGAGCAGTGAAAGATATTCTTCAATAAAAAAATTATAAAATGAAAAAGGGGCCTGAAACAAGGAAAAATAGTATGACCAGCACATTAAGAAAAATATGCATTGTTTTTGCCATGTTGTATTAAACAGACCAACTCAAACTTCTAGCAGCATACTAAGCAATGTGTCCAATGACAGAAGTTGGAAAGCAACATTCATCTCCAACCCAAAGATTTACTGTAACTTCTTAGTTTACAAAAGGAAAGGCCAACTGATCCAGCTATAGTTAGTCTGAAGTCAACCTATATTCCAAGCCTAGGCTAAAGTGCACGGTTGGCTGGTGACATGAGCAGACTGTGGTGCTATCAAGCTTCTAAAGCTAAACTCCTGGCACCAATATTTGTAATTGTTAGTTCCTTAACCCTTGCAGTCCAGCATTTTCTTCTTCCATCAGAATCCAAATCTGACCTTTGGCTTTCAAAAACACATCCTGGGATGATGATGCGGGCATAATGACGCACGCATTGCTGCAGCGTGACAGCACTGGTGTCAGTCTTAGATGCAACACTTTATGCCGGCCATAGACAAAACATTTTTTCTTTTACTGGAAAATCAAAAATTTCTTCAATCCCTCCAACTGAGCCATTGTGCTCTCCCAGTGGGTGGACGGGGGAAGCCATCTTCCCTGGAAGAACACAGTAATTATTGCTAGCGGCCGTTATATCGCATGTAAAATCCGATAGGCTGGTTGTAACTAAGGCGATCGATTAATCAACTTGGGTACATTAAGCTTGCCCATACATGGTTTGAATCTGGGCCTGTTCCTGCTAAACCGGCCAAGATTCGCACCGTCTATGGCCAGCTTTAGTCAGCAGAAAACAGGAGCACATCAGAAGTTGTACAAAAAGGCACAACTAAAAGCTGAATTTTTAAAGGTACTAGACAAACAACAAAAATAATCTACACAGCCAATAGAACATCTAAAAATATAAAAATCATGGTGCCCAATATTAAAGTTTAATTGTGATTAATTTATTCAGCTTTATCTGATATACTGAAACAATAGGAAGTCAGGGAGCTGTACCTTTAGCCAATTTGCATATCCAATCCATCTGAGAGTCACACTCAATAGCCACCCACTGTAAAGATGACAGGTCCAGCACCACACACCTTCTTATATCATCATTGTCTTGATAGCTGCGGTCAAAGTTGTGATAGGAATACTGAAATAAATAGGCAGCATTAATTGTGTTTCCTGTGATCTCTTAGTACTACGTACACAATGTCTACTACGTGTAGACATTGAGAAGGAAGCTCTACTATGTGTAGACATTTTGAAGGCACCTCTGCTACGTGTAGACATTGTGAAGGCACCTCTACTACGTGTAGACATTGTGAAGGCACCTCTACTACGTGTAGACATTGTGAAGGCAGCTCTACCATTTGTAGACATTTTGAAGGCACCTCTGCTACGTGTAGACATTTTGAAGGCACCTCTACTACGTGTAGACATTTTGAAGGCACCTCTACTACGTGTAGACATTGTGAAGGCACCTCTACTACGTGTAGACATTGTGAAGGCCGCTCTACTATGTGTAAACATTTTGAAGGCATCTCTACTATGTGTAGACATTTTGAAGGCACCTCTGCTACGTGTAGACATTGTGAAGGCACCTCTACTACGTGTAGACATTTTGAAGGCACCTCTACTACGTGTAGACATTGTGAAGGCAGCTCTACTATTTGTAGACATTTTGAAGGCACCTCTGCTACGTGTAGACATTTTGAAGGCACCTCTACTACGTGTAGACATTGTGAAGGCACCTCTACTACGTGTAGACATTGTGAAGGCCGCTCTACTATGTGTAAACATTTTGAAGGCATCTCTACTATGTGTAGACATTTTGAAGGCACCTCTGCTACGTGTAGACATTGTGAAGGCACCTCTACTACGTGTAGACATTTTGAAGGCACCTCTACTACGTGTAGACATTGTGAAGGCAGCTCTACTATTTGTAGACATTTTGAAGGCACCTCTGCTACGTGTAGACATTTTGAAGGCACCTCTATTACGTGCAGGGATGGACTGGCCATTGGGACTACAGGGAGTTTCCCGGTGGGCCGATGGCTCAGTGGGCCGACTTCAGTGACAGTGGACCGCCACCCCCCCTCCGCTCCTCTGTCTCTTCCTTCCCACAACGCTCACCTGGGGGGGAACAAGGAAGCAGGGGGAGGACTAGAGGAGCAGGGATGTTGACAGAGGAGCATGGGGGAGGGGAAAGACAGCTGACTCAACACCTATGACCTGGAAGTTTCTCCCTTCTGCCTAATCTTGTCTCATAAGGGAGGGCACCAAACTGATTATTTGCCCCGGGTGAAATAATGTCTAGCTTCCCCACTGGTACTGCCTATAAGAGTACCCGTACCAGCCGTTCTACAATAATATAGCAGAACGGCTAGTGGCTAGTGAAGGGGGAGAGGGGGCTTGGGTGGCCGGGGGGGGGGGGGTGTGGGATTTGTCCGGCCGCCATGGGAGAGACCTGTCAAAGTGGGCCAGTCTGGATGAAGTCCAGGGCCAAATTTCTGTCCCAGTCCAGCCCTGATTACGTGTAGACATTTTGAAGGCACCTCTACTACGTGTAGACATTGTGAAGGCACCTCTACTACGTGTAGACATTGTGAAGGCAGCTCTACTATGTGTAAACATTTTGAAGGCATCTCTACTATGTGTAGACATTTTGAAGGCACCTCTGCTACGTGTAGACATTGTGAAGGCACCTCTACTACGTGTAGACATTTTGAAGGCACCTCTACTACGTGTAGACATTGTGAAGGCACCTCTACTACGTGTAGACATTGTGAAGGCACCTCTACTACGTGTAGACATTGTGAAGGCCGCTCTACTATGTGTAAACATTTTGAAGGCATCTCTACTATGTGTAGACATTTTGAAGGCACCTCTGCTACGTGTAGACATTGTGAAGGCACCTCTACTACGTGTAGACATTTTGAAGGCACCTCTACTACGTGTAGACATTGTGAAGGCAGCTCTACTATTTGTAGACATTTTGAAGGCACCTCTGCTACGTGTAGACATTTTGAAGGCACCTCTATTACGTGTAGACATTTTGAAGGCACCTCTACTACGTGTAGACATTGTGAAGGCACCTCTACTACGTGTAGACATTGTGAAGGCATCTCTACTATGTGTAGACATTTTGAAGGCATCTCTACTACGTGTAGACATTGTGAAGGAACCTCTACTACGTGTAGACATTTTGAAGGAATGTCTACTATGTGTAGACATTTTGAAGGCACCTCTACAACATGTAGACTTTTTATATTAACTGATAACAAGCAGCAAGGGACACATATCAATGTAATGTATATCATGTAATAGGTAGCCATATGTAAGAGTAGACTCTTATGCCTATAGATGCCAGCATACTGTACCAAAAAAAAAAAAAATAGGAAAAAATATTAACTAGATAAAGTTAGCTGGGTTCTATTGTACTCCACAAGAAAAGTCAGTTTGGAGGACGTCTAGCTATGCTCCTGCTTTCACTTGCAGTGGCATAAATATGTGGTCTGAGCATGGATGTTTATGCCACAATCTGCTAAATTTTTAATAATTTTTAACAATTCTTTTAGGTATTAGAACCCATCCATGTGTCTGAATACCTTCCACTGTGTATGTGCAGTGTAAGGCTGCCAATAAATTGGAAGATCTCCTATGAAATGCAGAGTCAATAGAAAAAATAAATGATTCCAGTCAATCAGGAAAGTAGGGATGATGTCATTATATCAGGTCTGGCTTTTTGTACTGTAGTGAGCGTAAAGTGGATGATATTTAGAAGATATTTAGAAGAGCACCATAGAACAAAATGGATTATAATTTCTATATATTTTGTGGACTGTTTTTTTTTTTTTTTAACTTGGAAAGCACATATGGACAATATATGATTCTTGTAATTTGGAGGATTTCTATGTCATTGCATTTTTTGAAGTGAAAGACATTTTGATTACTGTTTTATATCATCACAATGCAATATCTCAAAATTTCTATGTAGATATATTTGAAGTGGAGCGTGGCACCATTGATATATTTAAGTGGATTTTTACACAGTTTTAACAGCTGCTGTCTAGGGACAGCGCAAGATAGTTGTGACATTGCAGAATGAGCAATAATGAGTGCCCTCTAGAGATATGTATTATTAGATAGGCTGGCATGGGCCTCAATTGTCAGTGATGCTCAGCTCTGGATTACAGGCAGTGATAGGATCTCTTACTTTTATTGTGGGAAATGGGAATATTGTAATCACAAAGAAAAGTCTGCACCGCTTCAAGTGCCAGGTGTATTCCTCCCTTCCACACTGGATGCTGGCTTTAAGAGCTTATCCCGCTTGGCAAAAACTAAGAACAAAGCCACAATCCCATAAAATCTCAACATTAAGTTTAATTAAAGCAGTTATCTTCCAACCCTGCCCTAAGCCCCCCTCTAATGCATTTAACCCTGACTGAGCTTATTAGTAAAGGCCCTTGACCTTATAAACGTCTACGAATAAGCCCAATCAGGGAAAAATACGTCGCAGGGATGTGGCTTAGGGCAGCTGCTTTGAATACATTTCATGGTGAGACTTTATGGAAGTGCGGCTTTGTTTTTGCTGGATATGGGAACATAGATTTCAATGCACGTGGGAGCTTATAGGTTTACTTCTATACATTTATATACTGTGGTACATAATTGACTAACCCCCTGTCCATCGCTCCAGACCCAGCTCTGATCACCACTGGGATCTCTGCGATTCAGACCAATCCAAAACCAGTGCTGCTCCTGACTTTCCGGTTCTGATTCACTGTGAGAAAGTAGAAAATCATCAGTCTGGTTCAATCGGATGCACGGTTACAAAGGGAAAGTGGAAGGAGTGAAAACCAACCCAAATATTTTGTTCAGTAAATGAGCCACATAGTGTTCTTCTCCTACACTGGAGACACTGAGCAGCTGAGCTCCAATTTCTCGGCAGGACTGCTGAGCTGAAATCCAAGATTTTTTTTCTTGCAGCTTCTCCGAATGATAAACCTGAATAGGAGGACACAGAAAATAAGTCCTAAATTTGGACAGCATATCTAATAGCAATCCTGACAGATCCTATACATTAGAAAACCAACGGTCTTATCTAGGCCAGGCCGTATTGGTTTATGCTTTTGTCTCCCAGGACTATAGTCCTGTGTGGAGTATTCAACAAAAACATTTCCTGTGTGGGCTTTATCGGTTCTCTCTCCTGCTTAACGAGAACCTAGTATCAGATATATGTTTTTTAGGTAAAGTACATTCTGAATAATGTGTAAGTGTGAACTTTACAGGTATTTATTACCACTCAAAGTGTTCCCCCTGACAATGCTTTCATCTGCTTTTTTTGTCACAAGGACGTAGACATTTTTATTCAAGCCCAATGATGACAAGTAAATCCTGATTCCTGGTCAGTTCTTGGCTGTGTTCGCAAACATCTAACACAGTTCAGCCCTCTGCTGTAGCCTTTCAACTTGTGACTTTGTACAAGTTACAATACAGCAGACTAAATACCTAATCTTAAATTAGGAAAAGTCTTTTGACTTGAGTTTATGGACTGTTGTTCAATGATTAAAAGTGAAGATTTTTTATTATACTTGTAGCACCCTGTAGCTAAGGCAGGGAGCTCCTCATAAATTTACTTGCCAGGAGTAGTTATCCTGGCTGATTGATAGAGATCTATCGATTTCTCCCTAAGTTTGGCCTTGTTGCACTTTTCTCTTCTACCACTAGGTGGCCGGGTACTTAGTGGTACTAGATATAATAAGGGCAACCCAAGGTCAGGCTATGGGTATATGGGGTATCCCAGCCAATGGGCAGGGGTTTTCTTGAATCCCTTGGCCTGCTGGGAGCATCTATATATTTGGGTGGAGTCAGGTGATCGCTGTTCTGTGCCACCTGGATGGCTGTTTGGGTGGATGTGTGCCGTGCGCCCCGGGGCTGCTAGGCCGGAGATTGGGCCTATCCTGGGGACAGCTGGCTGCTAGGCTGTGCGAGGGCCTATCCAAGAGTAGGGTTGGGATTGCGGCTTGCAGTCCAACCAGAAGTGACAGTTCTGCTAGCCGGAGAACCTGTCAGTGGTCGGAGGTAGAAGGGAATCTGTCCCCACACCGGGACCAACCACCTTTACCAATGACCACAGTGAGTAACTGATGCAAGTAAAGGATCAGCATTTTCACCAAAGGGGCACGGTGAACAATCAGGAAACTTCAGGCAGTGATCAAGTCAGGAACCCAACCAGCGGAGGCGACGCTTGCAGAACAGCCTTGTGTGTCAAGCCAGGGACCGAGCTGGTCAGCAGGGGTGAAGCTTGAGAAGTATCTGGAGTGACAAGCTAGGGACCTAACAGGGAAGCTTGAGGGAGATACCACCACAAAGATTGGAGGATCTCAAGGGATTCAGAATCAGTGAATAAGAGGGCCTAGTGAAAGAGAGCGGGTACTCAGTGTTAAAGAACTACAAGGATCGATTGTAGTGAAGCTGAAGGAACTGTTACATTTGAGTTGGGAACTGTTAAGGACTGTTGCCAGATGAGACAGCTATCCTGCATTTGCAGATGTGGAGCCTTGCTGGGGCCTTTCCCTGTATGGCTGTCTTCCTATTGAAGTCTTCCAATTGAATCTACAACTACTTAAGGGTGTCCTGGCCCTAACCCTCTTTCCCCCAAAAATACAAAAAGGACTGTCAAAAGAAATAAAACCTCTTTTACATCCAAGAAGTGTCTGGCGCCCAATGACTTTCACCATCTTTGCACCCACTATGCCTCACAACCCACAACCCACTGAAGGATGTCAGCTATCTTTGGCCTTGGAGGTCCTCCTTAGACTGGAGAAGGCCGGAGACCTTGCTACATACTGTTGCTGTATATTGTGACGTAACAAGCTTTTCTTCATACATCTTCATTTTAAATGAATAAAAGGTCCAATTGATTCAGTCTACTGATTTCAGTCTACTGTAAAATTTGGCCTTGGAATATAGATGTCTGTGTGTTTTGGTAGAACCACAGGGGCTCATTCGCATGGGTGCTCTGGCCTGTATAGTGTGACTAGATGCCTTTTTAATGCAGCTACAACAACCTGTTTCTCAATGGGGATGCAGCGGCTGTGCGGACATAGCCGCATAAACAATTTGCTTGTTTACGCTGTACAGGCCACAGCACTAGTATACATTTGCCAGCTCTACTGGGGACAATAAGTGCTGTCACCGTGAAAGGCTTCATGTACCTAGTAAAAAGCTGCAGAATACAGTATATTGCAAGTTGCATATATCAAGCAAGGTCTGATATTTTACTACTCATTAAAACATATTACTCTTAAACTAGGCATAGCTGTGTTTAAATTATTCTCTGGCTTTCTTGCAAAACATTCTTTTTAGCACTGTCAATTTAATCCACGCTTCTGTGTTTACCTTGTAGCAATGCCTTAGATTTGGTGCAGAGTTCCAGCCATCTGGGCAGCTTCCGTTAAGGCTGGGTGTGGGCCGAGCTGCAGGTAACAGAGGGGTCATTGGGATCAGGCGCTGCATACAGATGTACTTTGCACTGAATGTAACGCAGTCCTTTACCTCCCAAAGACCAAGAGAGCGTCCTGTAGCCAACACAACACATCCTCCTTTATCGTAGCCTGTGTAGGCAAAAAAATATATATATGAAAGTTATTGAAAATAGTAATAAATGGCATATAGAATATTACACGTCACAAAAATGACTGGAGGGCAATAATCGAATAATTTGTTTTACAGCAAATGTGGAAAATAAACAGTTTAGTTGCATCTCTTCCTTACGTTCAGAAAAGTTTTGGACACCTTACATTAAAGTTAGAGCCGGTTCACACAGCCGCGGCACGACTTTGGGGGCGACTCTGCAAGTCGTCCTGAAAACGACTTCAGAGGCGACCTGCAAAACGACTTCTGTATAGAAGTCAATGCAGGTCCCCCCGAGCCGCCCCCAAAGTCGTACAGGAACCTTTTTCTAAGTCGGAGCGACTTGCGTCGCTCCTATTAGAATGGTTCAATTGCATTGAATGGGACACAACGCCGCCTGACGAGTCGCTCCAGTGTGAACCGGCTCTTAATGTTGAACTCTTATGCCGCGTACACACGCTCGAAATTTCCGACAACAAATGTTCGATGGGAGCTTGTTGTCGTAAATTCCAACCATGTGTAGGCTCCATCGGACATTTTCTGTTGGAATTTCCGACAACTAAAATTTGAAAGCTGGTTCTCAAATTTTCCGACAACAAAGTCCGTTCTTGTATGTGGACAATTCCGACGCACAAAATTTCACGCATGCTCTGAATCAAGTATGAGACGGAAGTGCTCGGTCTGGTAAAACTAGTGTTGGTAATGGAGATAGCACATTCGTCGCGCTGTAACGGCCTGAAAAGCACCAGGCTGAAAAGCGCCAATTGTTTCTCATCAAACTTCTACTAACACGACTGGTATCGAACTTCCCTTTAATAGTGCCGTCGTACGTGTTGTACGTCACCGCGTTCTTGGCATTTCGGGATTCCCAACAACATTTGTGCGACTGTGTGTATGCAAGACAAGTTTGAGCCAACATCCGTCGGAAAAAAATCTACGGTTTTGTTGTCGGAATGTCCGATCGTCTGTACGCACCATTAGAGAGATTAAGAATTTGCCATATTGTACTGTTATGCAGGGCTCCTTTAGAGAGATTTTCCCTTACTGAGGCTGGGTTCACACATGTCCGGCTGTGGTTTGCAGTCCGAATTGTTTCTGTTCACCGGTTTTCGGTGCAATTCGGGTGCAAATTTTGACTTGCATCCTCAGACCCCAATCTATACAGCAGGTGTATGTACACCTGCGCAAAGCAATTTAACTGCAAGTGGATCACTGCACCTTGATATAGTAGAAAATTGGATACTTTATTCAATCTTGTAGATAAAAACATCATGGCAAACATACAAGGTACAGGCCGGTGAAACATGAAACGTGTAAAACGCGTTAATCAGCCTGTTCCTTGGATGTGTGCTATGTTGTTTTTTTTCTTTACAAAATAGAAAAAAGTATCTGATTTTCTACTACATCGGTGTGCGGTGATCCACTTAAATTAAAATAAAATTCAGTGGCTTCTCATTGTATGGACCCCAAAATATCTTTGTAATTTTTCAGTCTTTCATCAAAAACATGACAGAAATGGCTCAGGCGCTATTGTTTGCTTCCAAAATTGAAATTATGTTTCGACTTGCACACAGATAAATATTCTCAGAACATTTGGCATGTGGGAGTTCAGTAAGAAAGTGGTTGCTCACGGTGCATACCAGGTTGATCCCGGTTCCAGTGGGTATAAGTCACTTCATCACCAATGTACCATTTGAATACTCCAGTACGGTTCAGATCCTGAAGTGCTGTCCAGTAATAGTTTCCATCTGATCCATACAGAAGACTATTAACAAATGCTTGCTCAAACCTGCATGAGAAACAGCAAGAGAACAAATATCAGTGATAGAGCAAACTCAAAAAATATTAAAAACCTAAAATGTGTAGCAAATGTCGAATAACAAATATTCATGACCAAATCCAGAAGTGCTGATTTTTCATGGAACTTTGGCAATTGTTCATAGCATAAGTGATTTAGCACCAGGGCCCGGATTCACAAAGGACTTACGACGGCGTATCTCCACGTACGCCGTCGTAAGTCCGAATGTGCGCCGTCGTATCTTCGCGCCTGATTCATAGAATCAGATACGCCTCACGGTTGCCAAGATACGAGCGGCGTAAGTCTCCTACGCCGTCGTATCTTGGGGTGCATATTTCCGCTGGCCGCTAGGGGCACTTCCGTATATTTCCGCGTCAAATATGCTAATGAGCTAGATACGCCGATTCACAAACGTATTTGCGCCCGGCGTATTAAAATACGCTGTTTGCGTAAGGCGTACGACCGGCGTAACTTTACCCCTCATAAAGCGGGGTAAGTCATGTTAGGTATGGACGTCGGAAACGTCGCAACAGCGTCGTATTTTACGTTGTTTGCGTAAGTCGTCCGTGAATGGAGATGGGCGTAGGTTACGTTCACGTCGACTAAACATTGAGCCGGCGTAAGTTAGGGAGAAAATTTGACGTGATACTGAGCATGCGCGCGCATGTGCTGTTCGTTAGGTGCGTCATTTACGTGGGGTCACGATTCATTACCATACAACACGCCCCCTACCAGCCTAGTTTGAATTAGGCGGGCTTACGCCGGCCCATTTACGCTACGCCGCTGTAACTTAGAGCGCAAGTTCTTTGTGAATACGGTACTCGCCTTTCTAAGTTACGGCGGCGTAGCGTATCTAGGATACGCTACGCTCGCACAAGGATACGCCCTCCTACGTGAATCTGGGCCCAGGTGTTTATCACTAGTTTAGGTTTGTAGATTAGCTGCAAATTTGCTCCATTTGGGTCAAGCAGAACAGAGGCTTATTTAAAGTGAATATTTTTCCCATGTAGGGCAAAGCAATAATCTCACAAAATTTCCAGTAAATATTAATCTTCCTTTTACTTCCCCACTACTCCATGCACCCGCCAAACGCAATGAAAGAAGGCACTGTATGTTACGGCACTGAACCAATCACATATATCAATGCTATCGCATGGGAAAAAAGGGAATGAGTCACATGCTCTTCTATACCCATAAAACCTGGGTAATTTTTTTTTAGCTGCTGAATGGAGCTACCTATTGTTTTGCCTTATATTAGGACCTGTACAGTCAAAGCATGAAGGGCAGGGCCGCTAATAAGGCAGTACAACTGGTCCTGTTGTACTAGGCCCAAGCCTCATCAGCTAAACAGAGGGGCCTGCAGCAGCTTTATTCTTAATTTCTGCCTAAATGAATCAATTGTTTTTATTAGACCACACCCCCGCTTCTACTTGCCTACCAGAACTTAAATTACATTTCCCTTGACCCCATCACGTCAACAGAGAGGTCCAGCAGGTGGGTGTAGAGGAGGGAGGGTTTTTTTTTCAGTGCGAGCTGATAAAGTCAGGGTCGCTGGGTTCTGCTGCACCCGGGGGGGTATCAGGAAAGCTATACAGGACCCCATGATTTCTAACAGCAGCCCTGATGGAGGGTGTCATTGTTGACTTCTGAAAATGCTAGCGGAGAATGCTAGACTGTCACTGTGGTTGAGTGGCCTCAGACCGCGTACACACAGTCAGACAAAACCGATGAGAATGGACCAAGGTTCAGTTTCATCGGTCCAAACCGACCGTGTGTATAGCCCATCGGTCTGTTGTCCTTCGGTACAAAATTTTAAAACATGCTTTAAATTTGAACCGATGGCCTGCTGCCCGATCGGTCCAAACCGATGGTTAGTACAGAAAGCATCGGTTCAAAACCCGAGCATGCTCAGAATCAAGTCGACGCATGCTTGGAAGCATAGAACTTCGTTTTATTCAGCACGTCGTGTGTTTGACGTCACCGCGTTCTGACCTGATCAGTTTTTGGAACGATGGTGTGTACGCACATCAGGCCGCTTCAGCGGTGAACCGATGGAAATGGCCCGTCGCACCATTCTCATCGGTTTGGAACGACCATGTGTACGTGGCCTCACTCTGATTTCCCCAACTTGGATTTGTATCTCACAAAACATTTTAGCCACAGACAGCCAGGCAACTTGTATTTACTGAAGAAGGTTAGTTATGGCATACTTCCTATCTCTCTTAGTATCAGGTTCCTTTCAAATAACTTTTACATAAACCAGTTAATGGAAATTATGTAATTTAGGCAAACTTTTAACATACAAGCAAGTATGGCATTCTAAAAAAACATTAGCGTCACCACATGATTTAATTAATATTTAAATTGAACAGATGGAAAAGTGATGCAAGCACTTATAAGTTGATATCTGCCTTTGAGGACACCTACCTGTTCTGCACAGTGACCAGTCTAGAGCTGCGGCCAGAGCAAGACTTGACTGCTTCATTGTACGTCACTTGTTCATCACTCAACCAGTAGCAAGCAGGACTGTGCCAACTCCAGCCCTAGAGAAATTAGAAATACTGTATATAATGCTGCCAAAATAAAACAAGAGAAGTAGTAACTTTTTTGCAGGTGGTGGTGATAAATGGGGAGTACTCGGAATGGTCTGGTGTGAAAAGTGAGGTCTCCCTGGGACCAATCCTGT
The DNA here is from genome assembly GCF_905171775.1 of Rana temporaria. NCBI lineage: Eukaryota > Metazoa > Chordata > Amphibia > Anura > Ranidae > Rana > Rana temporaria. Next base: position 29,163,492 of record NC_053500.1, on the reverse strand, counting down.
TTAATTTATTCATAACGGTCTAGAGCAGGGGTCTCCGAACATTCTAAACAAAGGGCCGGTTTATTGTCCTTCAGACTCTTGGAGGGCCGGACTTTGGCCAGTGAGAGTAGAAATTTTCCTGGCATCATTGTTGGTGAACATCTGGTATTAGGGGGAGGAATAGTGCCCTATTGCTGGTATCATAGGGAGTAATAGTGCCCCATTAGTGGTGTCAGTGGGAGAAATGGTGCTCCATTGTCGGTGTCAGATGGCAGAATAGTGTCTCGTATCAGCGGGAGGGTTAGTGCCCCAAAGGCAAGCAAAGGGCCGCATCCAGCCCTTGGGCCACAGCTCAATCTTAGTATTAGTAGCCGATACAAAGTTAAACAGGGCAATAACGTCTACAAAGGTAGTGGAAACCTTGCAAAAAGACCTAAACAAAATAATGGGGTGGGCAACATGGCAAATGTGGTTTAATGGTTTGCATTTTGGTGTAAAAAATATGAACGCAAGTTACTAGCTGGGGGGAGAGCCTCTGGGGGAATCTAGGATGGAAAAGGACCTAGTAGGATGACAGGCTCAGCAATGGCATGCAATGCCAAGATTCTGCAAGCAAAGCGAACAGAATATTGGCATGCATTAAAAAGGAGATGTCCTCCAGAGATAAAACAATAATTCTCCCACTCTACAAGACTCTGGTCCGGCCGCATCTTGAGTATGTCGTCCAGTTCTGGGCATTAGTCCTCAGGAAGGATGTGCTGGAACTGGAGAGAACCCAGAGAAGGGCAACAAAGCTAATTAAGCGAATGGGGAAAAACTACAGGTATTGAACTTATTCTCTGTAGAGAAGAGACACTTGAGAGGGAATATGATATGATAGCATAGGTAAAAAACTATTCAGTGAAAGGGAATTTAAAAAGATTCACCAAAGCTAGAAGAGAAGAGGTTTAAACTTAAACTGCGTAGAGGGTTCTTTACTATCAGAGCGGTAAGGATGTGGAATTCTCACAAGCAGTGGTATCAGCAGGGAGCATTGATCGTTAAAAAGAACTATCAGACGGGCACCTCAACGACCACACATATATATACAATGTACTATTGACATAAACAAATACACACACATCATAGGTTGAACTGGATGGACTGATGTATTTTTTCAACCTCACCAACTATGTAACTATGTCTCAAGACAATAAAAACATATTGCTCTTCCAGTGCATTGTGTCCAGCCAGTACTGGTGACAACTATCTACTTGTCACAACAGTACTAGCGGTACATTTTGCCTGTTAGGCTTGTTTTACAGTTTCCTCCGCTTACACGCAACTATTAATTTCCTATCTGATGCTGCCTTAATTTAGTTGTAGGAGCACATTGACGGAGACAAAATGCCAAGCTTCTCACACAGAATTGATTTACTTTGTGGGTGGACTTTGGTTAATAGGTAACAGAACAATGCTTTTTTTGGAGGAGATTTAACCAGGCATGCTGCTTAGGTTATTCCTGGAGGCCAGAAAACGTAGATAGCACAGAAAACATTGGAGCTGCTTCTTGCAGGAATTTTCCACTAAGTTCACAGCTAAACAACTCAGGCCTCGTACACACGACAGAGATTCTCGGCAGAATTCGCCGAGAAACTCGGTCAAAACCCGGATTCTGCCGAGAATCTCTGTCGTCTGTACAGTTTTGGCTCGATGGAGCCGCCGAGGAGCTCGACGAGAAAATAGAGAACATGTTCTCTATTTTCTCGTTGGCCGCGTTGTTCTATAGGAGAAGGCGGCCCGCCGAGCTCTTCGGCGGCTTCATCCCAAAACGAGACGAGGAACTCGACGTGCCAAGCACGTCGAGTTTCTCTGTCGTGTGTACGAGGCCTTATTCTGTACTTAGCATTTCTGGGCGCAATGTGTGAGGGGGCCTTTCAGAGAGACAACAGTTCCTCCTTGAGGATGCCAATGTCAATAGTCAAGAAGACAGGGCTGGTTGACCAGCTGAACACACTGAGACTTAAGTGTTTTGTCACAGTAAGTGTATCACTAGGCATTATGCCAATGACTATTAACATCTGCACCCACCAGGGAGACAAAAAGTCTTATTAGTGAACACACATTGTATATCCATTAGCAATGCAGATAGCTACATCCCCTAAATGTACACTCTAGCATGAAAATGCTGCATTGTAAGTGAAAAGTACATTTACAAGAGACTTCAAAGGTGGCCACCTTTTCACCTTCTACAAAAAACAGTGACAGAGTCCAAGAGCCATCTGTATCAAGAGACTTCTGAGACAGCCAATTGTTAAAAAAGGTGGGTGAGACCACTAGCTGCAGACAAGGGACTGTTTAAAGTGTCAGCTCCAACAGAGAAATGCCAAGGCTTCTGCCTGTCCCAACTGACCACTAGTTTAGACAGAGACAGTTACAGACAGGTGAGGTGGCTATTTGTTACAAATCACTGTGATAGCAGTTCATGACATGGCCATTTTTACATTCCAGGTGCTTTAAAACAAACATTTTGAAAGTTAACAGCAGCCTCTGCTACTGAGAAAAATTGCACAGATTGCCCATCCACTAATGCCTCGTCTGCCGTTCACAGAAATCATGCTACTACTTTGCCACAATACATAGCATTCTGTGAATCGAGGAGGAGCACTTGAACAACAGGATCTCCTCTGCCCATTCTCAAAGCGTAATGCACTTTTAGAGACTAGTATTATAAGTTCTGTGAACGGCGGAGAGAGCAAACGAGTGGCGCAACTTTTCTCATTAGCAGCGGCTGCTGGTAATGCTCACAGAAGGACAGCTGCTCAAAGCATTACAAAAAAATAGGTATAGATACACTTTGATGAATTCAATTTTAACATTATACTTTTAGGGATCTGAGTGCAAGTTCCATCATATATAATATTTATTGGACACTGATTCTGGGATTTATTGAATACATTTTATGTCATATACTGTACCGTAAGGTGAGTGAAGTTTGGGTTTAGGCTGCATTCACACCTTGGCGTACCAAATCGCTGCGTTTTGTCCCGCGAATTGCGGCGACAAATTGCGGCGTTTTGTACCGCGATTTGCGGCGACAAAACGCCGCGATTGTGAATGCACTTGTACCCCCTCTGTGGAGATGGTTCACATCTCCTATGCGGAACGCCGAAAGCCGCCTGAAAAAAAGGTCCGGGACTTGTTTTCAGGCGGCAGGCGTACGGCGTTGGGCGTGGAGATGTGAACCATCTCCATAGAGGGCAATGTGAAATCATCCCTCCAGCGTCTCAGGGGCTGCTGCGGCGTCGCACTACAGGCGTATATACGCCCAGGTGTGAACAGAGCCGAGCTACAGACAAACAGGTATGGGACTGACATTCTTCCCGCACTTTACTTTTATATGCTATACGAAATATAATCATAACATATGGTAAAGACCTGAAAGTAATTTGGAGTTGAATGTAAATAATATTAACTGAAAATGTGTGCTCATTACCTGAGCAAACCTCAGACTTTATTGCAGTCCTTATTATGGTGCCTCTGAATGATAAGCTAATTATTAGAGATAAAAAGATTTAATTCAACTTTTAATCTACAATGAGCTCCTACTACATATAAAGTCTGGTAAACATGATGCACAGGCGAGCTAAAACTAAACAGTTATTAAGGAACTACAAATCCCAGCATACCCTGCTAGTACCTTTTGGCACCCATGATTGTCCTCAGAGCTTCCTTGTGTGACTAATCCAGGTTTCTTACAGATTGACGGCAGTGTTTGGTTGCATGGACTATCGTTCCATTTTCCCTCCTAATAAGAACAGGTTCCATTAAAAACAGACAAACCACTATAAAACACAACATGTCTTAAGCTGTAACGCCATGTTACTTAAACATCCAGTGTCCATGGACTTATACAGTATTTAGGAAGCCTGAAAAGAAAACCGACTTCTGTTCTGAGTCCTGAAGTCTGGAGGCTTTGTAGAGCTTTGGGTGGGATAACGCCTCCATCTCTAGGTACACATTTTATCTGGTAGCCAGACCTAATTGTTAGCTTTAGCCCAGGGCTCTCTCTCACTCTCTCTGCTGTGTGAGCCTGTAGCTGGGTGAAAAGGCTAACCGCTAACAGAACACTAAAAAGGTACAAGAGCTTGTTTGTTTTGGGGAACCCAATTATAAGGCACCATATTAGTTGGGGACGGATCTACGTTTATTTAGTGGCTCAGACAAGCAGATCATTTGTTTTTTCTATAATAAACATTATATATTTTTTCATAAATAGTTGAGGTGAATCTTATACATTTATGTTGTTTAGCTAATATATGCTGACTGCCAAAATCACTTAACTTTAAAGATTTAGTCCACTCAGAATTTAAATTTGGTAGCAAAGTTTTTGGTAGATGCTGGAGGTAAACCAGTGAACAGTTGCGTCTTGCTCTTGGAGCCTTATTGGTGAGATCTCTTCAATGGTGAGCTTCAATGGTGAGCCCATTTCGAGGGACTCCCACTCTGCTAGACATTTTATTTATTTTACATTGTAAAAGGACTGTAAAAGGAAAAACTGGAACACACAAAGGTGAGTGGGAACATCCAAATCTCCCAGGATATATGGCAGGAATCTCTTGAGTACCATCAGGAGAAGTGGAGTGACCCTACGATGTGAAGAAAAGCCTCAACTGGGTTTTAAGCCATAGGCATTCACCAACCCCCTGTCATAAGGGGTCAACTGGAGCTGGTAAGCAGTTTCTACAGCTGGTGGTGGATTCACTGTGATATTATTGGTGATGGATGATGGACACCATCATGGAATCATTCACTTTAAGTGTGGACTTTCTTTGAATTAACTTACATACATGGACTTTTATATAATTAGCACAATTTTATTATTTTTCTTATGTTGATTGTGATTGCGTTGCACAAAATTACTGCTTATGTTTTGTTTGTAGGGACAGATGTTATTTAGCACTGTTTTTTCACATTTTACATATGGAAGGGGCACCTTACCATTGGAGTATCAACAACATGTTAAAAGCCAGGAGCTTCTTACAAGCCATATCACGTTTTGGTATTCTGATCCTTTGGGAACTTGGGGCCAGAAAGGATACATGTATGAGAGGAGCTGTTATAAATCTTGCTGTCAGTTTGACTGACAGTGAGCTGCTACTGTTGTAACCTTATCACAGAATTAGAAATGATTGTGGATTGGTCTAAACCAGCCAGTCTCATCCAGAATTCTGTAGAATTCTAGGGCTCATGAAGGGTTGTCTAGGGGTTCCTTGAGCTGTGAATTCCCATCTGATGGTGCTGCATAGTTCCTGGTCCAATGCTACTTGGCAGAGCCAGCGGCATGACTGCAAGGGTGTCATCTCTTGTAAAGGGTATTTTTTCCACTTACCACCACCAATGTAAGGGGCCTTTTCCAAATGATGCCACGATAGACTGATCTTACCAAGGGGTCCCTTAGATCTAAAAATTATTTAAAGTTTTCCTCTGCTGTGCAAAGGTTAAAAAAAAGCTGATTTGATTAAAGATAAAAGCTGATGGCTTATGACTCACCGGTCCCCAGATAGTCACACAATCCTCCATGCTGTCCCTAAAGTTGTTGGGTTCAAAAGGATGCCAAGACGTAAAGGTAACTGCACTCCCATCTGACCATTCAAAGCTCATCTGATGCTTGATGTCATTGAGCCCAATCCACAGCTCTTCCACATCTGGAGGAATATAAACAATAATCTGCATAGATTTCGACTATGAGAAAAATCTATATCAAGTTGACATGTGCATTGGTTTTCGTCATGAATTTCATGGATTTTCGCGTTCATTTTAACAAACGATAACGACCGCACAGAATCCGAAATCCAAAAGATCTAGCTTAAAAAATGCTTTATTTTCGTTTTGTTGCGACAACAGTTCGATATAGATAGAAGTTTCGACATGGTGACAATAGCAATCTGTGTCTATCGAACCTGCGGTTGAATGTGCCTAATCTAATTCTATTAGTCCAAGATTTTTCGACATAGAGAGAAAAGATTCGACATTACAGAGACATGAAGATTCCACGAAGCAGCTAAAAACATATGATCGCCGCAAGCGGACATTTATGGTCAAATGCTTCACCCATAGGCTATAGAAGAATTCTAATGTTGGTTGACTAGTAACAATAATTAATAAATATAATTATTACTAGTCATACAACATTTAGAATTCTACTATAGCTTGTGGGTGGAGCATTCGACCGGAAATGTACGATTGCGGCATTGTACAGTTTTGCTGCTTCGTCTAATCTTCTTAGAACATTCGACAGACACTATAAGCCTTCAATTGACAGATTCCACCTTAATTCAGATTTTTGGACGTACGCATTTTTTTCGGACGAAACCGAAATTCTGAAACATAATATTTCAGTGTGTGTATTGTCTAATATCAAGCTTCTAAAAAGCTGAGGAGAAAGCAGTAAATGTAAGCCAAGCCAAATGTTCCCATGTTTAAAGCTTAGTGGCTGACAGAGAGAGAAGTTGTACACCCCAGAGCCATGTGATAGGATGCCGCTGTCCTGCCCAGAAGGATTGTCAACAACCTGTTGAATCTGGGTGGAATGAATTGTAAAAAACTCAAACTAATGAAAAGCTAAGTGGACTCATTTGCAACGCTCCCCAGAAAGCAACAGTGGTTCATTAAGTCATTTTACTTGTGCAGCGGAGTTGGTTGTTCTCAAAGACAGTGTTAGGCCCTGTACACATGGGCAAGTATCTCGTCAGGAAAAACCCGTCGTTTTCCCTGACGAGATTCTTGGCAAGAATCTCTTGCCCACATTCTATGCCGTCGCCGCCATCTTGCTTCACCCTACCTATGCCGTGGAAGCTACCGCACATGCGTCAAAGTCATTTTGAGCATGCGTGGGTTTCCACGGCGACAGGTAAGTATACACATTCTCGGGTTTCTCGTTGGGAAACAGGTCGACAAGAATCTCGACAAGAAAAAAGACGAGAAACCTGAAAGCCTCGTACACACAAAAGTTTTTCTCGGCAAGAAGCAGTTTTCTTGCTGTTTTTTGCAGAGAAAAACGGTCGTGTGTAAGAGGCTTAAGTTTTACGCCACACATAGCGTTTTGCTTTTGGTAAAAAAAGTAAAATTTTGGTCTCATCTGACCAAAGCACCTTCTTCCACATGTTTGCTGTGTTCCCCACATGGCTTCTCACAAATGGCTCAACAATGGCTTGCTTCTTGCCACTCTTCCATAAAGGCCAGATTTGTGGAGTGAATAGTTGTCCTGTGGACAGATTCTCCTATCTGAGCTGTGGATCCCTGTAGCTCCTCCAGAGTTTCCATGGGCCTCTTGGCTGCTTTTCTGATTAATGCTCTTCTTGGCCGGCCTGTCAGTTTAGAGTTTAGGTGGACGGCCATGTCTTGGTAGGTTTGCAGTTGTGCCATACTCTTTACATTTTTCTAAAGACAATTGGTTCCACTAGATTTTAGTTAGGGGTATCAGAATAAAGGGGGCCGAATACAAATGCACGTCACACTTTTCACATATTTATTTGTAAAAAAATTCGGAAACCATTTATAATTTTCCTTCACAATTATGTGCCACTTTGTGTTGGTCTATCACATAAATTCCCAATAAAACATCATTTGCGTTTTTGGTTGTAACATGGCAAAATGTGAAAAATTTCAAGGGGCATGAATACTTTTCAAGGCACTGTAAATCATTTCTTCCATCCCTGTAATCTCATACATCTGGAAGACAGCACATTCTTGTGAAAAACAACAGACATAGTAGCTGAATCACCAAATACAAATTGAAGAAGAAAAGCCTTAAAAAAAAAAAATGAATGCAGCCATCACATCTAATGCCGCGTACACACGATCATTTTTCGGGTTGTAAAAAATGACGTTTTTTTTTTATGTCATTAAAAACGATCGTGTGGGGGCTTCAGAGCATTTTTCAGGTTCTGAAAAACGGGCATTTTTTTTTTCGAATATGCTCTACTTTTGAACAACGTTTTTAACGTTGTCATTTTTCGGGTCGTAAAAAATGATTGTGTGTGGGCTTTAATGACGTGAAAAATCCGTGCATGCTCAGAAGCAAGTTATGAGACGGGAGCGCTCGTTCTGGTAAAACTGCTGTTGGTAATGGAGTAAGCACATTCATCACGCTGTAACAGACAGAAAAGCGCAAATCGTCTTTTACTAACACAAAATCAGCTAAAGCAGCCCAAAGGGTGGCGTCATCCGAATGGAACTTCCCCTTTATAGTGCCGTCGTACGTGTTGTACGTCACCGCGCTTTGCTAGAGCATTTTTTTTTACGATCGTGTGTAGGCAAGGCCTGTTTTAATGATCAAGTTGAAAAAAACGTCGTTTTTTCTAGAGCCTGAAAAACATTGTTTTTTACAACCTGAAAAATTATCGTGTGTACGCGGCATTAGAATTGATAAGCTGCAATAAAATACATTTTTGCTTTTGGGTTTAATACTGTTTAAAGGAAACGTTTCATTGTTAAAAAAATGACCATAAATTGTATATGATAACTTTCCAGAAAGAATAAACTTTTATATAGGCAACATAATGCTTTTTAAAAAGATTTCCCTACGCCTCCAGGCTGGCTGATGTGTCAAAAATGCAATAGAATGCAGAGTCAGCACTTCTCCAATGCAAAGAACAGATGACTGAAAGAGCCCCAACAAGGCCAAAGCTACAGTCAGGCCAGACTGTTCAGCAATCTGCAGAATTGATTACACAGGAACCAAACTGGCCTTTGTTTACAGCCCTGTAATCTTTTTCATACGTGAATGTGTTCTGCCTATGTGCAATAAATGTATCAATACCTGGGAAAACAAAAGGAAAAGTTTGCTTCTGTGTAAAGTAAAGTTGTGTTTAAATATTAACATGGAGACCGTTCTATTTGCCAGGTCAATATACTGTGTATCTGTGTGTGTGTGTGTGTGTGTGTGTTTATGTACAGTGTATATATATATATATATATATATATATATATATATATATATATATATATATATATATACACACACACACACACACACATTTAGACATAGCTACTCTCAAACCTAGCTTATAATGACTTTGCACACCTGCGAGCTCACATAGGCTGCAGGCCTCTTAAAAAAAACCAAACACCGGATCAAAGGTTTCAAGACACCTTGAAACCTTCAAACTCCAGGCCACCAAACCCAGAGAAAACTTAAAACACAATTTTCTCTGCGAAACAGATGCTGGTGCTTCTCAAACTGCAACGTTGTCATTTTTCACAGCGATAGGGTCTTGCACTGTCACACGGTATATATACACATAAATCACACACACACACATATATATACGGTATAAAATACCAACCTACTCATTCTCTTTGTTCTTCGCAAGACCTCTTGCTTTCTAGCTCTCTCATCACCTCCTCCCATGCTCGCCTCCAGGACTTTTCCAGAGCCTCTCCAAGCCTATGGAACGCCTTACCACAATCTGTCCGCTTATCTCCTACTCTATTAGCTTTTAGACAATCCCTGAAACCCCTTCTCTTCAGAGAAGCCTATCCTACCCACACCTAACATCTTGTCCATCTGATCATCCCCCACAGATACCACCCTTTGTTCCACTTGACTCTCCCTTCTACAGTTGCAATAAAAAAGTATGTGAACCCCTTTGAAATGATATGGATTTCTGCACAAATTGGTCATAAAATGTTTTCTGATCTTCATCTAAGTCACAACAATAGACAATTGCAGTCTGCTTAAACTAATAACACACAAAGAATTAAATGTTACCATGTTTTTATTGAACACGCCATGTAAACATTCACAGTGCACATAGAAAAAGTATGTGAACCCCTAGACTAATGACATCTCCAAGAGCTGTCAGCCAACTGGAGTCCAATCAATGAGATGAGATTGGAGGTGTTGGTTACAGCTGCACTGCCTTATAAAAAACACGCACCAGTTCTGGGTTTGCTTTTCACAAGAAGCATTGCCTGATGTGAATGAGGCCTCGCACAAAAGAGCTCTCAGAAGACCTACGATTAAGAATTGTTGACTTGCATAAAGCTGGAAAGGGTTATAAAAATATCTCCAAAAGCCTTGCTGTTCATCAGTCCACGGTAAGACAAATTGCCTATAAATGGAGAAAGTTCAGCACTGCTACTACTCTCCCTAGGAGTGGCTGTCCTGTAAAGATGACTGCAAGAGCACAGCGCAGACTGCTCCATGAGGTGAAGAAGAATCCTAGAGTGTCAGCTAAAGACATACAAAAGTCTCTGGCATATGCTAACATCCCTGTTAGCGTATCTACGATACGTAAAACACTAAACAAGAATGGATTTCATGGGAGGATACCACAGAGGAAGCCACTGCTGTCCAAAAAAAACATTTCTGCACGTTTACAGTTTGCACAAGAGCACCTGGATGTTCCACAGCAGTACTGGCAAAATATTCTGTGGACAGATGAAACCAAAGTTGAGTTGTTTTGAAGAAACACACAACACTATGTGTGGAGAAAAAGAGGCACAGCACACCAACATCAAAACCTCATTCCAACTGTGAAGTATGGTGGTGGGGGCATCATGGTTTGAGGCTGCTTAGCTGCGTCAGGGCCTGGACAGATTGCTATCATCGAAGGAAAAATGAATTCCCAAGTTTATCCAAACATTTTGCAGGAGAACTTAAGGCCATCTGTTCACCAGCTGAAGCTCAACAGAAGATGGGTGTTGCAACAGGACAACGAACCAAAGCATAGAAGTAAATCAACAACAGAATGGCTTAAACATAAGAAAATACGCCTTCTGGAGTAGCCCAGTAAGAGTCCTGACCTCAACCCGATTGAGATGCTGTGGCATGACCTCAAGAAAGCGATTCACACCAGACATCCCAAGAATATTATTTCAGGTACAAAACATTGATCAGGCAAAAGCAAACCCATATGATGGCGTTCAACACACTAGAAAGATTGTTCAAGACTGTTCCTAAGATTGATCATCACTTGATCTTCCCCAAATCAGCCGTATTAGTAAATGGTCATAGTATGTCTAATGGACACCTTAACATAGAGACAGCCACACCAGGAGATAGAATACAGCAGAGGAAAGCACTGTTCCAGAGCTAGCACTGTCTTAGGGCTAGAAAGCTGGTAATCTTTAGCACACAGTTGCATCGGGGACAAGTAAAGGTTGCCATGATGGGTTCATGCCAGTACGCCAAAATGTATAGGAGAGGGATGGCTACTTCTAGGAAAAGGTAATACCAGAGCTGGGTCTTCCAATGAAGAAACAGCCTCACATCTACTATAGCAGGGAAATATGAAAGCAAATACAGTGGCAGCCTGCCACATTGGTTCAGAAGTTTCATCAGATGTCATGCCATCAAATATAAGAATACATAACACATTTGACCCAAAAGGCTTTCGGCTCCTTGTCAACCTTTGCTGCTACACATGTGGCTAAGGATGGTTCCTGTCATACAGGACTCACCTTGTTTAATCTGCTTGGTAATATATTCTAGCTCCAGTAGGCTATGAACACTGCCTAGGTTCCCCTCGCTCCGCACACACGCCTTCCTAGCCTCCTGCCAGCTCCTCTTCTCATTGTTTAAGCGGTAGCAGTTAGTGCCATAACTCTGCCATCCAGGATCACACTGCACAACAACATCTGGTTCAATGGGTTCTGTTGGGAAGACAAAGCAAGACATTAGAAGAGGTTTGATAAAATCATCTGCTTGAAGCCAAAAATGTACTTAAGAAATTTTGGAGAATTACCACCTCTAGCTTGGGTTGCATATAGTATACACACAACCATTAAAGCGTATACTTAGTTAATTATTGCTTGTAAGTTTAAAAATATTCATGTATGTGCTTGATCTCATTATTTATTACTTACCAACCTGGGTAGGCAAGAACAAGTCAACATGGAAAGAGATTTTGTAGATTGCAAAATCTAGTTTAAGAATCTTTAAAGCACAGCACAGTGAAACCAGAAGGGACTGTTCCAACCCTACAATACCTATCAGTAAAATGTAGTACTGTAAATGTAAAGAATTAAAAGTAGTAAAATTGGAAATGGTCCTTTACTACTACTTCCTACGTCATTAGTTAAAGACTTAAGGGCATACTGTCGTAACATACTGTCATACCATACCCACAGGGAGAAGAGGCAACCTTTACTCTGTTTTCTCTGGTGAGAAACCTTTCTTTCCAGAAAGTGTAGGTCTGGGACAAAAATCCAGTGAGCTCCTAACTTGACCTAAGCTGACAACACAATGCCTTTGCTGTACTGGAATCCCAAGCAGTGTTGTCTGACCTCTCTGTGTTGCTTGCTAGACTACAGAACACCGCCCCTTTGTGTTATGAAGATGAGATGGGAAGGTGTTTTGTATTTGCAAATTTGCAACTGTGTTACAGACTTACCTACAGAAGGAAGACTTCTCTTGGAGCTTTTCTTACATACGTAGGGTAGGGCATTATAGCAGTTACGGTTCTGCCAGGCACCCAAGGACTCTGTGCGAATAACTGCACAATTTTCTTCTTCTGAATTGCTGGGCTGATCTAGGATATAACGAAAAAGAAAAGAGAAAAGTGATGAGCAGAGAAACAAAGAGATGAAAACTAGTGAAGTATACCAGTAGAGGGTTGTGCTCACCATATTGGTAAACTGGAAAACTGGAAAAGGTCCTAGGGAAACATCATTCATGGACAAAATACCAAAACTAGTTTATGATCTATATATTCTTTTTCTTGTCATTCAATTTCCTTATCGGTTTCCATCAAAATAATAGAGAAGGAGTTTAGAAGGTGAAAGTTAGATATAGAAGAGCACTCGGCATTCGCCATCATGTTCATTTTTAGTAATAGATTGCACAAAGGGTTGACTTTTAGCCATAGGCATATTTTATTCTGGTGGAGTTTATCTTTGTTTACGTTGCTTTAGATTTCTTTATTATTTATTTGTACTATATGCTAATCATCATCTTACATATTAGGCCCCTTCCACACGAGGCAGACTCCGTCGCTACGGAGTCCGCCTGCTCCCGCCAACTCAGCGGGAGATCAGTCCGTTGATCTCCACTGAGCTGGCGGATGACAAGCTCCTCTCTGCTCACTGAGCGGGGAGGGGCTTGTCGGGCGCCGCTGTTTCCTATGGAGTGATCTGATGAAAACGGACAGCATGTCCGTTTTCACCAGATCTCACCCGATCCGATCTGCCATGGATGGATGGGGACGTGCCCCCCATACGTCTGTTTTTAGTGGTTCGGATCGGGTCGGATGTCAGCGGATATGTCTCTGCTGACATCCAACGCTCCATAGACATGTATAGAGCGGACGCTCAGGTCCGCCGTCAAAACTGACAGGTGGACCTGAACGTCCGTGTGAAAGGGGCCTTATACTGTATGTCATGTGACTCTTTGATAGTGCCAGACGTGCCTGGGCCAGGCCAGCAAGTGAGTACACAGAAATGAGCAACAGTACACAGAATCCAGTAAAGGGTTAACTGATTGTTCTATTGTTGGGTTGTAAGTGAACAGTAATCAAGCCAAAAGTAATCTGCAAGCACTGGCATTAGTACAATGGCTATAGTAACGGCACTTGCGAAAACAGTTCCAAATTCTCTTGAACTAGAACTCAGTAACACTGTCGATACAAGTACAAATACAGTAACGTTGGCGGCCAACAGTATTACTCAGTACTGTATATGTCTCACACATCTAGCCTTCATTACTGGGCGCTGCATCTGTAACAGGAGTGAGCTGTCTGGTGAGATGGCGACGCAAGCAGCTTTTGTGGAGACTTGGATTCTCTAAGTATCAAGTCTTCCAGACAAATGACAGCAGAGATCACAGTGGCGTCCCTAATCTTTCTCTCTTTGAGCAGGAACCTCCCCCTGAAGCTAGGGCAGGCCATAGATTATACAATTTTCTTTCCTGCAACCCTTGGAATTGCTCGATTCTCCCACCAACACAGTCAGTGTTGATGGGGGAATCCCTCATGCAGAGCTATTGTGTTCTCCTGATGGGGAGTAGCAGTCCCCGCTGGGACAACACAGTGATTATTGCTAGAGACCATAGCTAGCACTTTGTTAGGGTTCAAGAATTGATTCCCTCATAATAAACTCTCTATAGAGTTTTTACGATCTTCCTTCGCATGCATGGATTTCCTCCATTCCTTGATTTTTGCCACATTTACTTACTAGTAGGCTTACGGCTTCTACCCAAGTTTATCTTACCAAGTTTGTGATTGTGGTAGAGACATTAGGCCTCGTACACACGACCGAACATGTCTGCTTAAACTGGTCCGCGGACCAGTTTCCGCGGACATGTTCGGTCGTCTGTATGGCCTATTGGATGGGATTCCTGGCCGAGCGGACAGGTTTCCAGCGGACAAATGTTTCTTAGCATGCTGAGAAACATGTCCGCTGTAACCATGTCCGTCGGACATGTCCGATGGTTAGTACAACTCATCGGACATGTCCACGCATGCGTCAAAGTGTTTCGACGCATGCGTGGAAGCATAGATACACACATCAGACCAAAATCAGGCAGCGGACATGTCCGATGTAAACGGTCCGGCGGACCGTTTTCATCGGACCGGTCCGACCGTGTGTACAAGGCCTTAGACTGTAAGCTCCTCTGGGACAGGGAATGATGTAAGTGGCCTGTGCACCCTAAGGTTCTGTTTTGTTCTCTGTAAATTAATGTCATAAATAAAAGCAATACAAAGCAATCTTCTACCCTTTACATACCATTCTCCCAGTTCAGGTATTTTAATGGAGAGCCATCTGACCACTGCCAGCCACCGTTAACATTAAGATCATTTAGTCCTATCCAGAGAGTGGAGCTGTATCCAGTCAGGAGCCCTATGAGGAAATGAATAGATAAAAAATAAGTAATAGAAGTCATACATAACTTGATCATTAAAAGCATGTAGACTGAACAACCCTAGTCAGTCAATGTCATATGATGTACTAAAAACCATTGGCAAAGTTAAAAGCATCATCATATTTCACTTTCCTGAAATCAAATTAGTAAAAGATGATTTTTGTTAGAAAGTCATGGTTTGCTGCGCTTTAATGAGATAACCAGCATTTTAGTCAAAAATATTAGCAGTTTCATGCTCTCAAAAACATCACAAATCATTGACTTTACCATTTATGTATGTCTGCTCATGAATCTCATTGATACTGAGGAGATTGGCATCTTGCTGGAGGCAACTGGTCCAGGCCTCGCCCCAAGAGAGTGCCGACTGGAAATTAAATTGGTAGCAGCTGTGGGTAAGTGGATCCTTGTCCCAGAAAGTCTCACAGTCCGCACCTGAATTATAGTATAAAAAATAAGAATGATACTGTTATAAGAAGTCTTAATTAATTGGTTCAGCATTTTTTCTGACAATAATGCAACAAAAAATGTGTAAGCATTGGAAGTGCTGGGTATTGCACACAGAAATTTTCTAACTTTTTGGAAAACCTCTGCGACAGATTCCCAGACCAAATATACCAACTTCAGTATGCGTCTGGTATCCTGACAATAACTCTATAGCTATATTGCCTACGAAAATAACTTTTTACATTGTTTTTTTTTTTTAAATAGTACAAAAGGGAAAGACATAGGAAATGTGTCCATCATGCCAGTCATTGTTCCTCTGTACATCAATATATAACATGAATGTATGTGCAGTATACAATGCAAGGAAGTACATTAGTAGGAAAGGCATGTTCCCATACAATGGCTGCAATTGGCAATGGGATAATGGAGTCTTATCCCACTACGATGCATATAATGGAGTACAAAGAAAAAGCATCATAAACCCAGATATAGGGCCAGATCCACAAAGAAGTTACGCTGGCGTATCTATTGATACACCGCGTAACTTCTAGGATGCTCCAGGGTATCTTTTTTATGTATTCAGAAAACAAGATACGCCAGAATTTTGCTAAGATACGACCAGCGTAAGTCGCCTATGCCATCGTATCTTAACTGCATATTTACGCTGGCCGCTAGGGGCGTGTACGCTGATTTACGCCTAGAATATGTAAATCAGCTAGATACGCCAATTCACGAACGTCGCAGTACAGATACGCCGTTTACGTTAGGCTTTTTCCGGCGTAACATTACCCCTGCTTTATGAGGCTTAGCCAATGTTAAGTATGGACGTCGGGCCAGCGTCGAATTTTCCGTCGATTATGTCGTTTGCGTAAGTCGTTCGCGAATAGGGCTGTGCGTCATTTACGTTCACGTAGAAAGCATTGGCTTTTTGCGGGTTAATTTGGAGCATGCGTACTGGGATACTTTCACGGACGGCGCATGCGCCGTTCGACCGAAACGTCATTTAAGTGGGGTCACAGTTAATATACATAAAACACGCCCACGGCTTCTACATTTCAATTAGGCGGGCTTAGGCCGGCCCTAATACGCTACGCCACCGTAACTTTAGATGCAAGTGCTTTGTGAATACAGCACTTGCCTCTCAAAGTAGCGGTGGCGTAGTGTAACTACGATACGCTACGCCTGCCTAAAATTATGTGGAGCTACGTGGATCTGGCCCACAAAGTTTAACTAGGGTCATGGAAGTAAAGTACATCCAAAGGAACCAAAGGATGGCGTACAGGCAAGTGTCAGGTGGCGAGATACCTCTCTAAGGAGCTGGCCAGTGATGGTATAATGTGCAATTCAATGGCCAAGGGTCATTTTAGATCATGTTGTTGAGTTCCAGAGAACAATACAACAGGCCAGACGAGATGTCGGGAAATTTCTCTAAGTTATTCTTACCAGTAAACACCCATCTCTCTGCCTCAATTACCCTATCCACCTCTTGCTTCCAGTCCTGTAGGGTAGGACAATAGGTTTGTTTCCAAAACGTCAGTATAAGGCTTTTTGAGTGATATTTTTATATGGCTTTAAAGAAGATGGGGTGGCATGGAATAAGCAGTGGAGGGGGGTGAATTGTATACAGTCGGTTTCAGCATAGTTTTGTGGATCCAGGGTGATATGAACTTCCAAAATGTTAGCATTTTGGGACAATGCCACCATAAGTATATCCAATAGCAAAAACATCCTTAACATGTTATTGTAATTTCAAAAGGAATGTTCCCTTAAATAGCTTATTTATACAATGATGCACGTTATAACGTGTTACCACAATGCATGGTAAGGCACTGTCAGTGTGTAGCATTCAAACTTAGTTTTACCCATTAACAGCGAGCAGCAATGCACATATACACTTTTAAATTATTTCTGCTTACTTTTTACAGGGCAGAAACCCCACTTTTCATCTTTGCCATAGTCAACAGTGGTTGCACACCAAAGATGGCCATCTTCTCGCCCTGTGCTTGTGCAGGCATAGAACCACTGGTTGTCGTACTTGAAAGGTATAGCACAGGGCCGTCCATTGGAGTTCCCTTGTATAGTGTAAATATCTGAACAGAGAATGGAAAAGAAAAAGTAAAGATAGAGTAAATAAAAACAATCTTGAAATACATGGATATGATCTATCATTCAAAATTGTTAGTCAGTAAATTCCAACTACAACAGGAATTTCAGTGTTGAGGGGTCATCCGTGAGTTGATCCACCTACTTGTTTGATACCTCCATTGAAAAAGTTATCCAGATATCCAGAATTTTACACCTCCTCTTAGGCCCCGTACACACGTCCGAGAAACTCGACGGGCAAAACACATCGTTTTGCTCGTCGAGTTCCTTGTGAAGCCACCGAGGATCTTGGCGAGCCAAATTTTCCCATTGCCCAACGAGGAAATAGAGAACATGCTCTCTATTTGGCTCGACGAGTTCCTAGACGGGTTTCTCGGCGAAAAGTGTACACACGACCGGTTTTCTCGGCAGAATACGTCTCCCATTTCTTGCTGAATTCTGCCGAGAAACCCGGTCTTGTGTACGGGGCCTGACAAGGCCCTTAATAGACCTGTCCCTCATCTTTGCTGGTGGACTTTCTAATTATTGTTTATTGATAGTATGAAGTATCTATCAGGACAGCATGATACCACCCTGACATAGCAGCGGCAGCATGACTGAATGTAGACTTCTGATGGGGGATATCATACCACTAGATTACTCAAGCCAGATTGTAATTGAATTTGTCATAAACCATGCAAGTATGGAAAATCAGTGCTGAGTGGACAGCTGTGAAAGCCAGCTAACCAACCAGTTTGGAAAATTCCTCTGACACCCATAATCTTGTGCGGTATAAGCGTCGGTGCCAATTACATACTCAATTGGCAATGAAATGTGCTTGAATATAAATTATGCTGAAAATAACCATTTCCAATATTTTAGCAGCAAAACATCTGCACTAAAAACAAATGCGCCAACATCAGTAACAAATGCACCATGCAAAAGTAGGTAATATGAAACATGCAGCTATATTGTCATAGAAAATAAATGGTTTCAATAAATGTTGTTGGTAATAAAGCAAGAATGATCATCTCAGGGCATAATTGTCCTTAGAAAAGTCTCTTAGGAGATGTTTACAATGTTGTCTGCTACTCTATTCATTCTTCAGATAAGGCAGAAGCAATTTCTCCAGATATGGCAGAGGCCGACAACGATAACCCAGTGACCTGAACCTGATTACTCGTTTGTAGTCAGTGCCATGGAGATCTCCCAACGTAATGGTGGTGGTTGTGCGTGTGGGGAGAACAAAAGACAAAAGGTTGGATTATTCAATGCTGAAAAGTAAGATTCTCCCATGTATGGTCACCTTATTTGATTCCAGTGTTATTGCTTTTTTATAAAATACTAGCTGAATACCCGGCGTTGCCCGGTCTTCCTATCTTAACCTTTTGGGGAGGAAAATCATAGTAATATAAATATACCCATCTTTTATATAAGGGTGTAGGTAAGGGTTAATTTAACTGTCATATATTTTTATTTGGCATATAAGTAATATGTGTACCAGGTATTATTGAAATATCTCCAGGCGTAGAGAAGTTATGTGGGAACATACATTTCCCATTGATTTGCATGGGACTTTAAACAAAAACCCCGACCCTCACAAATGGGGGTAGTTAAGGGATAAATTAACTATCCTATAGTTTAAGTGGACATATAAGTAACATGTGACCAAGTGTTATCGAAATATGTACAGCCGTTTGGAAGTTATGAAGTAACATGTATTTCCCATAGAGTTGAATGGGACTTTAAAGAAAAACCCCGACCATGGCAAATGGGGGTGGGTAAGGGTTAAACCACCTATCCTATGTTTGTTGCTGACATATAAGTAACATGTGTGCCAAATTTCATGTTAATATCTTTAGCCGTTTGGACTTGATGCTGGAACATACATACATACACACACACGTTGAGTTTTATATATATATAGATATATCTCAAACAGTAGATGCCATAGTAATCTTATGGCGCGTACACACGGTCGAAATGTCCAACAACAAAAGCTCGATGTGAGCTTGTTGTCGAAAAATCCGACCGTGTGTATGCTCCATCGGACATTTGCTGTCAGAATTTTCGACAACAAAAATTTGAGAGCTGGTTCTCAATTTCTGCACATGCTCGGAATCATTCTTTTTTTCTCGGCTCCTCGTAGTGTTGTACCTCAACGTGTTCTTGAAGTTCGGAATTTCAACATTTGTGTGACCGTGTTGTTTGCAAGACAAGTTTGAGCCAACAATCCGTCGGAAAAAAATCCATTTAATGTCGGAATGTCCGGTCGTGTGTACGCGGCATTAGGCTCGTATCCACAGATCAGTCTTTAGCATGCTGAGTGGTATGCTCTGTTACTTTATCTGTTAGGTTTTGTTAAATCATTTTTTTAAATTTAAATGTGGATTAGTAAAGCAACATACTCTATTTATTAATGTAATTGTAAATTTTTTTTTGTTTTTTTATACCGTTTCTTATAAGAAACGCTAAGCAAAAGAAAATCATTGGAAGAAAAAAATAAATCCTCACATTATACCCTTGGGGCCAGATTCACCGAGAATTGCCCAGGCGCAGCGTATCAGAGATACGCTACGCCGCCGTATCTTACCTGGCTCTAAGTCGAATCCAGGAAGATTTTGCGCCGTAAGTTACGGCGGCGTAGTGTATCTCTCGGCGCGTATTTCAAATTGGGCGGCTAGGGGACGTGATTCATTTAAATGAAGCGCGTCCCCGCGCCGATTGATTTCCAAATGCATCGTTTTTAAATTTACCGCCGTGCTTTGCGCGAAATAACGTCGCACCGACGTCATTTTTTGAACTTCGACGTGAGTTACGTCCTTTCCTATTCACAGACGACTTACGCAAAAAAATTTTTTTTAAATTCGACGCGGGAACGACGGCCATACTTTAACATGGCAAGTCTATCTATACGCCACATAATAGCAGCTTTAACTATTCGCCTGGAAAAGCCGACTAGCGACGACGTAAGAGAATGCGACGGCCGCGCGTACCTTCGTGGATCAACGGAAAAAGCTAATTAGCATACCCGACGCGGAAAACGACGCAAACTCCACCCAGCGGGCGCCGAAGTATTGCTCCTACGATCCGAAGGCGTACGAAGCCGTACGCCTGTCGGATCGAAGCCAGAAGCCGTCGTATCTTGGTTTGAGGATTCAAACTAAAGATACGACGCGGCAAATTTGAAAGTACGCTGGTGTATCAGTAGATACGCCGGCGTACTTGCTCTGAGAATCTGGCCCTTGGTTTCCAGGAAGCTCGTCTAAGCAAAGGTGACATCACTGGGCCCTTTCCAGGATCCTTTGGGAGCCGAGGAGCCCAAATCTCTTCCTGTAAGGTTTGGGCTTCTTAGTGCCTCTTGGAGAAGGCCCAGTGATATCACTCTCACATGTAGGAAGCACCTAGAAACTGGGGTGTAAGGTAACTTTTACATCTATTTTGTATTTTTTTCCTTGCATATAGGATCATATTTTTCAAACAGTGAACTTTCACTACATGGAAATCTTCCAAGTGCATGTGTTTATCATAACAGTGAGTGATTCACCACCAGTGAACGTTTGTTGACATCTTAGTTTTAGTTGTAGGGGTCTACAAAAGAAATGAACCTTGCATTTTCATGAATGGGCTGCTGTATGAAGAGGTCCACTCTAAAGGTATTTGGGAGATTCTGGTAGCAAACCATCCTTACCCTGAAACACAGCAGAACAGATACTTTTGTCTGTTCCAAATATTAACCATTGCCCAGATGTTTTGGCAGGCGGCTGCTGTAATCCAGTGGCATTGGAGGTCTGTGTAAGTAATGCAGCAGTCAGCTGCTCCAGCAAAGTCTCACAGCGGCGAATAAAGAAAAAGTTCTCATCACATTGATAGGTGGAGATGGCATTGGATGTGCTGTTAGAGGCAGATGGCACCAACAGGCAACTTAGAGTGCCCAAATTGAAGAGCCGGCGGCGAGACACCCAAAGCCATTGCTGCTCCGGTTTGCTGGAGTGACACGGCCTTGCTATTCGAACCGTGCTTTCTTGAGCTTCCAGACATCCTTCAACATCAGGACTGTACACCAGGAATGATTCTGGGTCTATAAAATAGAAAAATGGAAAATCATGTTACTTTGTTTGCAGTTTTGAATGTGCCAGCAGAATAGGTAGTGAAAGGAAAAAACAAAATCACAGAAAAGAGATCAAAGAGAAGTGTGATGTAAAAAATAAAAGACATCGGCCCGGATTCACAAAGCACTTACGGCGACGTATCTCGAGATACGCCACGTAAGTGTAACTATGCGTCGTCGTATCTGTGCGCCATGTCCACAATCTGAGATACGCCTGAAATTAGGCTTCATCCGACCGACGTAACTTTCCTATGCCGGCGTATCGTAGACGCATATTTACGCTGGGCGCATCCATGGATTTTCTATGTGCATATGCAAATGAGGGAGATACGCTGATTCACAAACATACTTGCGCCCGGCACATAATATATGCGGTTTGCGTAAGTCGTACGTCCGGCGTAAAGTTATTCCCCATATAGGAGGCGCAACTCATGCAAAGGTATGGACCAGGGAACACAAGCCGTCGTATCTTTTGTCGTTTACGTTGTACGTGAATATGACTAGGCTAGGTTACGTTCACGTCGTAGGCAGTGATTTGCCGTTTCTTAGGCAGTTGTTTCAACTCCGATTCTGAGCATGCGCACCGTGATTCGGCCACAGGACGGCGCATGCGCCGTTCATTTTAAGTTCTTTCTTTGGCGCTTCGCCCATCATTTGCATGGGGTCACGCCTCATTAGCATGGCTCACGCCCACTTCCACCTACGCTGGCTTACGCACAGGAAACCCAGCGTATCTTTAAGAGCGAGTGCTTTGTGAATCCAGTGCTTGCCTCTGTGCGCTGCGCCGGCGTAGCGTAAAAGAGATACGCTACGGCGGCATAAATATGTGCCGATGTATGTGAACCCGGGCCATCATTTTTGCCAGGATGGTTAAACAGTAAACCAATCTGTAACATACTAAAATTCTTTGAACTGCATTAAATAAAGCCCATAAATTGTGTGTAAGTTTGGGTTCACACTAATGTGATGCCAGATATCGCATGTGATTCACACCGCATTGCTTTGCACATCACATGCGATGTCTGTGCGATGCAAATTCAGCCATACAGTCAACGTGGGCTTCGCTGCTTAACTGCAGACAAGAAATAGGAACTGTAGAGCAGCTACAAACTTATATACATCTATTGGTTGAACAATATACCTCTATTAAATACTAATATTGATGTAGTTGTTGCATAAATTACAAATGAACATTGTATTCCAACAATAATTAAAATACATTTTTTATTTTAGTTTTGGATACCATAGAGAGGGATTAGAACCCCTGTCGCATTTTTATTGCAGTCTATACCTATGTTAGAGAGATGCACACTCTCTATTTCTCCTGTTTACCATCATCAACGAAAGTTAGAAAAATCACGCATTGTGGATTCTCACCAGAAAAAGAAAAGAGGAGAAATCTTTTAATCTGGTGATCCTGGTGACAACCAGGGATTTGTCTCACTTTTTAGGGATTTCCTCTCACTTCCTGTTTTGGCTATGAGACAAGAACTGAAGGCAAATCTCCCCAATATGAGGTTGAAAAAATATTTTACAAGGTCTAATTAAATTTATCCAAAATGAAAAAACAAGTTTTGCCTTGAGTTCTTCTTTAAGAGCTTGGTATATTTCTGGCAGATATGTTTCTGTGCATCCAGGGTCAGCTATTATTGCAGAGATATACTGCATATTTTTTAAAGCAAACCTGTGCTTTGTTTACCATCCACATTGGCTCAAATACATAGTTGTCAACAGTCCAGATTTTCCCAGGACCTTCACGGCATTCAGACCATGTCCCAGGCGGCCGCAGCTTCCTGCATATGCACTGCTCAGGAAAGCTCGGACGTTTGGCCTCCGGCGTAGGTGGGGGGCACATGCACATGACATTATGGTCATGGTGCCGCCCTGAATGTAGTGGGCACACCCTCAAAAGACACACATGAATGGAGCATTTTCTGCACCCTGAGACCACCCTATTTTAAAGCCTATTAGAGCGCCCTGGCTCTAATTAGATGCTTAAAAAAAACATGTCCCTCACCCTCGGAATCCATACATCTGGTGTCCTGCAAGGGCATGTAGCATGTCCGCACACTTTCTGACCGTCTCATGTAGCATGTCAGCACACTCTCTGACCGTCTCCTGTAGCATGTCCGCACACTCTCTGACCATCTCCTGTAGCATGTCCGCACACTCTCTGACTGTCTCCTGTAGCATGTCCGCACACTCTCTGACGGTCTCCTGTAGCATGTCCGCACACTCTCTGACGGTCTCCTGTAGCATGTTGGCACACTCTCTGACCATCTTCTGTAGCATGTCCACACACTCTCTGACGGTCTCCTGTAGCATGTTTGCACACTCTCTGACTGTTTCCTGTAGCTTATCTGCACACTCTCTGACCGTCTCCTGTAGCATGTCCCCACACTCTCTGACCGTCTCCTGTACCATGTCCGCACACTCTCTGACCATCTCTTGTATCACGTCTTCAGTCTCTGACCATCTCTTGTATCTGTTTGATGGGATCTGCCTGGGGTGGTGGTGTTTGGAGTATCTTTATCTGCTGATTGTTAAACTTTCTGGCATACACATATTGCTATTGTGGTGTAGGATCTGGGCTTGCTGTCCCTCCATCCCTTTTTTTTCCGTCTTTCTTTCCCTCTCCTTCCCTCTCTTTCTCGCTTTCTCTCTCCCTTCATCCCTCTTTCGTCTCAGATTCTATTTAACCACACCTCATTTAAGCCACGCCCAATATTTAGTTTAAACCACGCCCATTTTTCCACTCTGGCTAGACCATGCCTTCAAATGAATGCCCCGCCCCTAATTAAAATAATGCCCCACCTACAGACTAAAAAAATGTTGGCTACTTTGCAAATGGTGCTGTATAGTGAGGCCCCGTACACACGTCCGAGAAACTCGACGGGCAAAACACATCGTTTTGCTTGTCGAGTTCCTTGTGAAGCCGCCGAGTATCTCTGCGAGCCAAGTTTCCTCATTGACTAACGAGAAAATAGAGAACATGTTCTCTATTTGGCCCGACGAGATCCTCGTCGGTTTCCTCGGCCAAAAGTGTACAGACGACCGGGTTTCTCGGCAGAATACGGCTCCGATCGAGTTTCTGGCTGAATTCTGCCGAGAAACTCGGTCGTGTGTACGGGGCCTGAGACTGGGGACACTTGGTATACAGACCTATTCAAGCCTATGGGGCCAGCATGGACAGCAAAGATCAGGCAGTAAACCCCAAAAAAGGCCTCAGCGCATAAACAAATGTAAGTAAGCAGGTGAGGAGTGGGAGTTAGCATAGTTTAAGTTGGGGTTGAAGGTATTTAGAAAAAGTTTATATAAAGGTACAGCCAAACTTTAAGAGAGCACACAATTTACTGTTCTAATTAAACCCAGAATTGGTTTACTCTGTGCTTAGTAGGAGACCTACTTAAAGTGGAGTTCCACCCATAAATATAACATTACATCAATAGTTTTAAAAAAATGTCATTAGTCCTTTAAGAATTTTTTTTTTTTTTTAGATGCCTTTAAAGTGTTGTTGCTAGGCAGAATAGTTAATCTTCCCCTCTTCCTGCACCTAGGTGCTTAAGCTTCACCGCACAGACTCCTGGGAATGTAGTGGGTGTAACTTTCCAGGAGTCTGTGCACTCCCCAGTCTCAAAGAATCATGTGACTTGGACAGTACAGGTGCTGAAACCTGATCTGAAAACTATTACATTGCTTGTGCAGTACTGAGCAAGTGCGAGATCTGCAAGGCTGAAATCCAGGAAGTCATACAGTCTGGCTTCATGATGCCCACACTTAAGATGGCCCCAGTCAATTTCTATTTTATAAAGTGTCTAAATGCTGTAACAACCTAACAAAACGGACCTTAGTTTACAGACTAACTTTACTAGAATACATTAAGCTTGTGTATTACAGGGGTATTTATATTTAAAAAGTGAAATTGTGGCCGGAACTCCGCTTTAAATGCAAGAAAAGAAAAAGGTTTTGTTAAGAGAAATGTATTAGCTGTGTAGCAATTGCTCCAGTTCTGTAGCTCTATTCATAGAGACAGCAGCATCTGATGAGCTTCTAACGTGAGGAAAAATAACTATTGAGTACAAATCCAAAACATACCTAGTCTGTGGCAAACCCATATTACATGTCTGAAGACAGTTCCCATCGTTTTGGCATCTGGAACCACATGGGTGAGTCTGGCAGACCAGCCCTGTGTAGTGTGATGGAAGTAATATATGCTTGGCGAATTATAAACAGTTGAGTAGGACAATTGTTCTCTGCTGGGGATACAGCCAGGGGAGTTCCTGGACCTCTTCCCATAACGCTTCATCAATAGGCAAGATGATGTTCTTACCATGGAGCTAGTGCTCCCCCCCCCCCCCTTTCATTTTTGAAATGTATGCTTTATTTGAAAAAACTTGGCACAGGAGGCTACCATCAATGACTTCTCCTTCTAAGAGTGCCAATTGACTTGCTGTATCCCTGTCATCAGAGGCGTATCTAGAGAAAATGGTGCCTATAGCAAACAATGATACTATCCCTTGTCAAAACATTTGAAACCCATCTTTCAGATAACCTTAACAAAAAAAAAAATGGATTGGCACTGATGAGCTGCACTATTGGGCACTAATAGGCAGCACTGATGAGCTGCACTGATAGGCAGCACTGATGGGCACTGATAGGCTGCACTGATTTGCACCATTTATGAGCACTGTTGAGGCAGCACTGACACTTATAGGAAGCACTGATGGGCTGCACTGATGGGTACTAATTTACGGCATTTATGGGCACTGATGAGGCAGCACTGATGAGGCAGCACTAACACTGATGAGCTGCACTGATGGGCACTAATAGGTGACACTGACAGTGCCCTGAGTTGCGGATGCCATGGGGGGCACAGGATAATGTTGGGGGGGTCCAGCCACTCACGAGCGCCCCCTTCATATGGTGCCCATGGCACTTGCCATATGTGCCATACCTTGCATACCCCACTGCCTGTCTTTGTCAGTCCAATGACCTGGCACAAGTATGCAGATAAGAATGCCTGACATTTCTGACTTTCCTTTGGTGAGCTTTTATTACTGATATGAAGACGCAATCAGGGACTTACTCTAGCTCTATGTAGAAATACATTTGATTTTATTGCAGTAAATACATAATTGGATTAAATTGTGTTTTATAGCTGCCTGGAGTTCAGCTTCAACATGAGCCTCAAGACTATAACTTGTATTTTGTAACTGTTTAAATTACAGTTGTGCGCAAAAGTTTGAAAACCCTGGCAGAAGTTTTGTTTAACCCCTTTAAAGGGTTTGCTATGTATGATGGAAGGCGGGACGAGGCTTTTTGCCACGTGACTGCCTTGATTGGCTCTCACGGTGGTCACATGATCGG
The DNA here is from genome assembly GCF_905171775.1 of Rana temporaria. NCBI lineage: Eukaryota > Metazoa > Chordata > Amphibia > Anura > Ranidae > Rana > Rana temporaria. Next base: position 29,136,664 of record NC_053500.1, on the reverse strand, counting down.
AAAAGTTTGCGAGTTTCAGTGAGACACTGTACTGGGAGCGCGCAAGGTGCAAGCTCTCGACACAGCACTGTTGGTGCTAATGCATGCAAATATGCGGCCGCTCGGCGCCAAGGGGTTAATACAGAAATGCGCCAATGCCAAAAAAAAGCTTAATTACAATATGCCCTACAACACCTTCACGTGCCTTTTCGTGTTTTTTGTGGAATTGGCGCAGTAGAGGCTTCTTTCTGGCAACGCGACCATGCAGCTCATTTTTTTGTGTCGTATTGTGCTCCTTGAAAGCAATCATACCATCTTTTTCCAAAGCAGCCTGTATTTCTCCTGAGGTTACCTGTGGGTTGTTCTTGAACCATTCCTCTGCCAGTTGTAGCTGCAATCTTTCTTGGTTTACCTGGCCTTGGCTTGGTATCAACAGATGCCCAAATTTTCTACTCCTTAATATGTGATTGAACAGTACTAACTGGCAAATTTAAGGCTTTTGATATCTTTTTATATCCATTTCAAGCTGTATAAAAGTCTATTACCTTGTTACGCAGGTCTTTTGACATTTCGTTTTTGCTCTCCATGGCTCAGTACCCAGCCTGCAAAGTGCATTCATGTGAGAGCTACCAAGAGCAATTGACAATTATACATTTAAAAAGCCACAGATGTGGGAAAATAACTTTAATTGCCATTTTAACCTGTCTGTGTCACCTTGTGTGTCTGTACCAAGGCCAAACATTTCAGGGTACGTAAGCTTTTGATTAGGGCCATTTGGGCGATTTCTGTTATTATGATTTAAAAAGGAGCCAAACAACTATGTGATAAAAAAAATGGCTTCATATGATCACTGAGGAAGTTTGTAGAAACGTAACGCGTACGGGGGAGGAGCTTGGTCTGACGTCACCCGCTGCCGTCTTTTGGAAGCAAACAGACATGTTTGCATTATATGCTGCCATTCACGTGTTTTACATGTGAGTAGTTTGTGTTATGACACAAATAAATGTTATATCGGTATAACAGTAAGCGCTTAGATCTCTTTTTCTGTTTATGGTACGATATTTCTGCCGAGTTCTGAGGAATCTGAAATGAACATAGGATACAGTCATTAAGCCTGTGATATTGATTTCTGCTTGCATGACTACCTGGTAACACAGGAGTCCATGCCTTAAGGTGAGAGTAGCCAAGCTTATCAGAGCTGGAGGGATCACCATTATAATTTTGACGTCACTGGTGAAGGTTTTCTGGAACTTGTTGTTCACAATTTCGTTGGATTTCATCTTTGCATCATTTGGACTTTTTTTCATATATTCTTTGGATTTCTATTCATTTTGCATCATTTGGACTTTTGTTTACAGGGAGTGCAGAATTATTAGGCAAATGAGTATTTTGACCACATCATCCTCTTTATGCATGTTGTCTTACTCCAAGCTGTATAGGCTCGAAAGCCTACTACCGATTAGGCATATTAGGTAATGTGCATCTCTGTAATGAGAAGGTGTGTGGTCTAATGACACCAACACCCTATATCAGGTGTGCAGAATTATTAGTCAACTTCCTTTCCTTTGGCAAAATGGGTCAAAAGAAGGACTTGACAGGCTCAGAAAAGTCAAAAATAGTGAGATATCTAGCAGAGGGATGCAGCACTCTTAAAATTGCAAAGCTTCTGAAGCGTGATCATCGAACAATCAAGCGTTTCATTCAAAATAGTCAACAGGGTCGCAAGAAGCGTGTGGAAAAACCAAGGCGCAAAATAACTGCCCATGAACTGAGAAAAGTCAAGCGTGCAGCTGCCAAGATGCCACTTGCCACCAGTTTGGCCATATTTCAGAGCTGCAACATCACTGGAGTGCCCAAAAGCACAAGGTGTGCAATACTCAGAGACATGGCCAAGGTAAGAAAGGCTGAAAGACGACCACCACTGAACAAGACACACAAGCTGAAACGTCAAGACTGGGCCAAGAAATATCTCAAGAATGATTTTTCTAAGGTTTTATGGACTGCTGAAATGAGAGTGAGTCTTGATCGGCCAGATGAATGGGACCGTGGCTGGATTGGTAAAGGGCAGAGAGCTCCAGTCCGACTCAGACGCCAGCAAGGTGGAGGTGGAGTACTGGTTTGGGCTGGTATCATCAAAGATGAGCTTGTGGGGCCTTTTCGGGTTGAGGATGGAGTCAAGCTCAACTCCCAGTCCTACTGCCAGTTTCTGGAAGACACCTTCTTCAAGCAGTGGTACAGGAAGAAGTCTGCATCCTTCAAGAAAAACATGATTTTCATGCAGGACAATGCTCCATCACACGCGTCCAAGTACTCAACAGCGTGGCTGGCAAGAAAGGGTATAAAAGAAGAAAAACTAATGACATGGCCTCCTTGTTCACCTGATCTGAACCCCATTGAGAACCTGTGGTCCATCATCAAATGTGAGATTTACAAGGAGGGAAAACAGTACACCTCTCTGAACAGTGTCTGGGAGGCTGTGGTTGCTGCTGCACGCAATGTTGATGGTGAACAGATCAAAACACTGACACAATCCATGGATGGCAGGCTTTTGAGTGTCCTTGCAAAGAAAGGTGGCTATATTGGTCACTGATTTGTTTTTGTTTTGTTTTTGAATGTCAGAAATGTATATTTGTGAATGTTGAGATGTTATATTGGTTTCACTGGTAAAAATAAATAATTGAAATGGGTATATTTTTCTTTTTTGTTAAGTTGCCTAATAATTATGCACAGTAATAGTCACCTGCACACACAGATATCCCCCTAAAATAGCTAAAACTAAAAACAAACTAAAAACTACTTCCAAAAATATTCAGCTTTGATATTAATGAGTTTTTTGGGTTCATTGAGAACATGGTTGTTGTTCAATAATAAAATTAATCCTCAAAAATGCAACTTGCCTAATAATTCTGCACTCCCTGTATTTATTATTTATTATTAATTTTGAATATTTTTTGCGCTGCACTTACACCCTATTTTGTATACTATCCTTAAAGCGGAGTTCTGGCCACAATTTCACTTTTTAAATATAAATACCCCTGTAATACACAAGCTTAATGTATTCTAGTAAAGTTAGTCTGTAAACTAAGGTCAGTTTTGTTAGGTTGTTACAGCATTTTAGACACTTTATAAAATAGAAATTGACTGGGGCCATCTTAAGTGTGGGCATCATGAAGCCAGACTGTATGACTTCCTGGATTTCAGCCTTGCAGATCTCGCACATGCTCAGTGCTGCACAAGCAGTGTAATAGGTTTCAGATCAGGTTTCAGCACCTGTACTGTCCAAGTCACATGATTCTTCGAGACTGGGGAGTGCACAGACTCCTGGAAAGTTACACCCACTACATTCCCAGGAGTCTGTGCGGTGTAGGTTAGGAAGCTTAAGCACATAGTTGCAGGAAGTGGGAAGATTAACTATTCTGCCTAGCAACAACACTTTGAAGGCATCTAAAAAACATTTTTTTTTTCTTAAAGGACTAATGACATTTTTTTAAAACTACTGATGTAATGTTATATTTATGGGTGGAACTCCGCTTTAAATAAAAAATGTTTTGCATGATCAGTCATATTTTCAATATTAATGCCAAAATGTCACGATTTCTCCCAGGGTATGCAAATGTTTGAGCAAAATTGGAAATAAAAATGTCTGCTCTATGTCTGGTCACTCCTTCTCCTCGGCCTGACATAGCTGGCAATAGTCAGGGGTGAATGGGGACATGGCATGGCATCTACTGACTCTCAATTATGGTAAAATGGCATGAAACCAGGCAACAAATAATTTTGGGTGTCTGGGCTAGATGTGTTAATTTGCATAAAAGCAGCCTTACAACCGCAAGAAACAGATACAATGGTTAACAGCTTATATTTAGAGAGCTAAGCAACTCCAACATTAGGAACTATAGACATGTTTTCATTCTATTTCAATCGCTTTTTCCCGTTCCTATGAATTGTGAGCTGGCACCAAGTTTCTCACAGAGTTTCTGCAATGAGTGTGCATACCAATTGTACACATGTGTGAGTTCATATGGGTTACGGTGATTTAATTTAAGGCACAACGGGAAACCAAAAACCAAAGAGGAGGTAGAACAGCAGGGTTTAAATATACTCCTACAGGAAATGGTTCTCCGTGACATTTCTGGATGGCCAGCGGGCAATCAAGTCCTGGAAATGACATATGGATGATGAAAAGTACTTGCGTATAGTCTAGGTGAAGCGCCAATTTTGCTTTAGATACTAATAGCCAGATTCAGTAAGACCTGCCTAACGTTAGGCAGGCGTAGCGTATCCCATATACGATACGCCGCCGTAAGTTAGAGGCAAGTGCTGTATTCACAAAGCACTTGCGTCCTAAGTTACGGCGGCGTAGCGTAAATGGGCCGGCGTAAGCCCGCCTAATTCAAATTGTGTTTAATGTAAATAAACCATGACTCCACGTAAATGATGTTTTAAACGAATGGCGGATAGAATGCCTAAGATACGTCGAACACTGCCTACTACGTGAACGTAACTTACGCACAGCCCTATTCGTGTACGACTTACGCAAACGACGTAAAAAGATACGCTTGTTCCGACGTCCATACTTTGCGCCACCTAGAGACCAGCTTTATCTTTACGCCGGCGTATGTCTTCCGTAAACGGCGTAACTAATTGCGACGGGCGTACGTACGTTCGTGAATCGGCGTATCTTGCTCATTTGCATATTCGACGCGGAAAACAACGGAAGCGCCAACCTAGCGGCCAGCGTAAATATGCACCCTAAGATACGACGGCGTAGGAGACTTACGCTGCTCGTATCTTAGCCTAATTTAAGCGTATCTGGTTTCCAGAATACGCTTAAATTTACGACGGCGTAGATTCAGAGTTACGACGACGTATCTACTGATACGCCGGCGTAACTCTCTCTGAATCTAGCTATAACTAAATATACATTGCAAAGATTTTGTCTGTTGATTTTCCTTCCTGTTTTTATTGCGGTAAATATGGGTTAATGCAATTCTTCAAAATTAGGCAAATTGTGGTTTCTCGTAGAGGATGTGTCCTCAGTTACATAGTTCTGTATTTGAACACAGAGCAATATTATATTATAGGTACATTAGCTCTAGTCCCACAAACAGAACAGTACCATTTGAGTGTGGAAACCTACCCTCAAACCTGCGCAATGCTTTTGATTCAGGAAGACAGGAACCCAAACTTAAAGAGGTTGTAAGGGTTAAAAAAAATTTTTTTTTTAAATAACAAACATACCATACTTACCTCCACTGTGCAGTTCGTTTTGCACAGTGGCCCGATCCTCCTCTTCTGGGGTCCCTCGGCGGCTGTCTCGGCTCCTTCCCGCAAGAGATAACCCCCCTCTGGGAAACGCTCTCCCAAAGGGGGTTGACTTGCTGGCGCGCTCCCGTGTGATACGGTGGCGGCCAAAGCTGCCAAGTGCATCACTCGGCCCCGCCCTCTGACGCACTGCGTCATTGAATTGATTGACAGCAGCGGGAGCCAATGGCTGCGCTGCTATAAATCTCCAATGAGGAGCCGCCTCAAGCTGGGGAAAAGCATCGTGGGATCGCACCCACGGAGTTTCGTGGCTCAGGTAAGTAAAACGGGGGGGCCCGAGAGTGCAAGGTTTTTTTCACCTTAATTTATAGGATGCATTAAGGTGAAAAAACAAAAAAAAGCTTTACAACCCCGTTAATTCTCAGGCAATACATTTTCTGGTGACCTACCCTCATATCTGGTACTATTCATTGCCCATCCTCAAAGCCAACCATGCTCTTGCCAATGTTTGTTACCAAGAGCAAACAATTTCAGTGTACAATCCATGGCCCCAAAAATCTATCCCCAAGCTTCCTGACACACATCACACATCCCAGGAGCATGGGCGTCCACTGAAATTTTTTCAGGGGGGGGGGGTGCTTCCGCAGCGGTGATACACATTTAACCCTTTCTTCAAACACTAGCAGGGGTTAAAAGCGCCCTGCTAGCGGCCGAATAGCGCAGCTAAAACGATGGTAAAGCAGCACTTTTTAGCGGCGCTTTACCGATAACGCGGCCAGTTGGCAGTGTGAATTAGCTCTTGAGATAATTCAGCTTCATGCCCATATAAATATAGCCTAGAGAATGTACAGACCCCCCTTCAGCACAGACCCCCCCCCCCCTTTAGCACAGACCACTCCATTCAGCACAGACCCCCCATTCTGCACAGACCCCTCCATTCAGCACAGATGAACCCCCCCTTCAGCACAGCCCCCCATTCCGCACAGACCCCTTCATTCAGCACAGACCCCCCCTTCAGCAAAGACGGACCTCCCCTCCCCCATCCCATTCAGTACCTCAGATCAGCCATCAGCATGGCCGGGTCACAGCAGGTTTCCTTCCCCCTGTGTACACATAAACACTTGAGGGGGAGGCGGCTTCACTTTGCTCGCTGTGTGCTGTGTCAATTGCCCCCCCCCTTGCCCTATGGAGCGGACGCCCATGCCCAGGAGGCATTAGGATCGGTCTCACTACATCGATTGATCGGCACAAGCGCAGTGGGGAGCCTGGCTGTGATTCCTCAAGAAGTTTCAGCTGGCTCCCAAATCCAAATCCAAAATGGCGGCACCAAAGACCCACAATGATAAGAAGAATTAGCTGTGGGAAGACAGCAGTGGACTTGGACTGGTATGCGAAAGATTTTTAAAAGTCAGAAACTACAGTCTTTATAGCTACTGACTGCTATTTTTGTTTTTTAAATAGATGAAGTTCCTTCATAAAAAGACCCTGTCACTGGATCACTAATTGTATCAAAAATCTTACTATAGGATTAGATGTGCATTTCATAGGCATGCGCACAGGGTGTGCCGGGTGTGCCTGGGCACACCCTAAACATCCTGCATGGTGCCGATTTCCCCCTACTTCGTCTCTCCCCTCTGCAGTGCTGCCAGCTTCCCTCCTCTCTTTTCAGTGTGGAGTGGGAAAGGGGCTGGTAAATATTTTATATACCGACTCCTTCCTTTTCTGAGTGAACACAGTAAGTGATCTGTACTGATCGCCCCTGTCTTCATTCTTAACAGAAGCACACTAAACTAATCAAAAAATCATTAAAAAAAAGAATTGCAAAAAATAATAAAAACTGACACTGTCCACTGTCCTACTGGACAGTCTTTGCTCTACTGACACCGTCCACTGCTCTGCTGATATACACACGTGTCTGTGTTCTGGTGTGCACACCCTAATGTAATAGGCTGCGCACACCAATGGTGCATTTAATATATTTTATGCAAGTTATTTACCTGTAAACACCTCCCTTAGACATCCAAATGCCTTTAACCACTTTACTACCGCCTGGCAGCACGATAATGCTGACGGCGGCACGATGATGCTCTAGTTCTGTGAGGATGTCATATGACGTCCTCGCCTTGCCGAGCCACTAGGGGGTGGACTACAGTCCACCCGCCACATTGCATGAATCTATCTATGGGCGCTGTAGCCACCCCCCATTCAGATGTCCGGCCTTTTTACGGGGTGTTTGCGCCCCCCTACCCAAAAAAATTTGAGCACCAGCTGCCACTGATACCGTGGCATGCAAAAAAAAACATCAGGTTTGTCCTTTTTGGACTAGAAGAAGGTGTACTTTATTAGACACGAGGAGGAGAGGAGGTTGTCATCTTGGGAGGGAGGCAGAGGTCACATACTTCTGCCTTTTTGTTTTCATCATGTTTTGCTGTACAGTATGGCCTAGATTCAGGTACGGCCGATCTACGTTGCGCGGGCGCAGCGTACCGTATTTACGCTACGCCGCCGCAACTTAGAGAGGCAAGTGCTGTATTCACAAAGCACTTGGCTCCTAAGTTACGGCGGCGTAGCGTAAATGGGCTGGCGTAAGCGCGCGTAATTCAAAGTAGGCTGTAGGGGGCGTGTTGTATTTAAATGAGGCTTGACCCCATGTAGATGCATGGCCGAACGAACGGCGCATGCGCACGCATGCTCAGTATCACGTCGTATTTACGCCCCAAAATACGTCGGCTCAATGCCTGTGACGTGAAAGTAATTTACGCACAGCCCTATTCGCGTACGACTTAGGCAAACGACGTAAAAAGATACGCTTGTTCCGACGTCCATACTTTGCATGGGATGCGCCACCTAGAGACCAGCTTTATCTTTACGCCGGCGTATCTCTAACGTAAACGGCGTAACTAATTGCGACGGGCGCACGTACGTTCGTGAATCGGCGTATCTAGTCATTTGCATATTCTACGCCGAACTCAACGGAAGCGTCACCTAGCGGCCAGCATAAATATGTACCCTAAGATACGATGGCGTGGGAGACTTACGCCGCTCGTATCTTAGCCTAATTTAAGCGTATCTGGTTTCCAGAATACGCTTAAATTTACGACGGCGCAGATTCGGACTTACGACGGCGTATCTACTGATACGCAGACGTAAGTCTCTGAGAATCTGGCCCTATGTGTTTAACAGAACCACAAAAAGGAAAATCCTGAGCTATTTAAAGGGACAAAAGGCTTAATGAGCTTCCCCAAATAGAAATAAGAAGGCTAATTTATTTTTTGCCACAAAACAACAAAAATTATTATTAAAGTTCAATTATCCACTGCAATTTAAAATAATTCCAATAGTATTTTAATTTGCCATTCGATTTTCTCAAAATCGGGCCACTGTTATCACAAAGCGTTAAAAAGTACGAACGAGTTCAGTCCCAAAGATAACTGCAGTGAAGGATGAAGGATTTAAAAAAAAAGCCTGTCCCTCGGACAAAGTCACACCCAGCTTGAAGAGAAGTACGGAACACAGCCACTATTATATCATGACTGACCACAGAGCTGACCCTCCAGGGAGCTTTCAAAAACCTTGGCTGTGTTTAGCAGGGCCTGAGGGCGGAGATAGAAGAAGGTCAAGAGCCTTATGTGTTGCTGAACATGGGAGCTGCCTATTAAATAGCTCGGCGGTTAACTCGTTCGGTGCCGTTCATCACATTTTACCGCAATGAGACAAAAAAAAATATTCTTCTGGGCAAATGCACATAGTTGGTTTCAGTGGCTTCAGTGTGTATTTATATATACATATAGCCAGATTCAGAAAGAGTTAAGCCGGCGTATCAGTAGATACGCCGTCGTAACTCTGAATCTAAGCTGTCATACATTTAAGTGTATTCTCAAATTGAGATACACTTAAATGTAGCTAAGATACGACGGCCTGCGCCATCGTATCTTAGCTGTCTAGTTCCGCCGGCCGCTAGGGGCGTGAACGCTGATTTACGCCTAGAATGCGTAAATCAGCGAGATACGCCTATTCACGAACGTACGCTTGCCAGTCGCAGTAAAAATACGCTGTTTACGTAAGGCGTTTTCACATGAATGCATTTTTGTGCCTCTGCGTTTTTGGAAAGGGTCGGGGACTTTTTTTCCCCACAAAATACAGCGTTTTGCATGTAATAGAATTCAATGGACCCGCATCCAAGAAGCAAGTACCGCATTTTTAAGGCGATTTTGACGCGAATTTGCCACATTTTGCGTGTTGCGTATTTTTTCTCTTTTTTTTACACTGTATCTAGCTGGTTGCTAAGGAAGGGGCCAGGAAGCCGGTGCCTCGTCCTTAACAACCGAGGAATCATCAGCTGTCAGATCGGATCTGTCAGATCTGGGGGCCCCCTTCTCCAGAATCCGATAAGACCCCTGCCCGCAGCCCCCGACAACCACCGGGCAAGGGTTGTCGGGAAGAGGCCCTTGTCCCCATCAACATGGGGGCAAGGTGCTTTGGGGTGGGGGGCGCAGATCCTCCGCTGCCCCATAGCACCCATCCCCCCATGTTAAGGGCATGTGGCCTGGTATGGTTCAGGATGGGGGGCGCTCGCTCGCTCGTCCCCTCCCTTTCCTGACCTGCCAGGCTGCATGCTCGAATAAGGGTCTGGTATGGATTTTGGGGGGACCCCTCCATTTTTTTTTTACATTCAGCGGGAAGCCCCGCTGACAGCTGATGACTCATTGGTTGTTAAGGACATGGCGGGCATCTTTCCGGCCCCCTCCTTAGCAACCAGCTAGATACAGTGTAAAAAAAATAGAAAAAAAACACAAAACGCGAAATCGCGGTAAAATCGTAGTAAAAACGAGTGTCCAAAAATGCGGTGAATCGAGCCTGAGGGCTGGTTCAACATGGTTTCCTATGGATGTATAGTTCACATCTGTGCATTTTATGGAAAGGGTCAGGGACTTATTCTGGTTTTTGGTTCCACGGACTTCAATGGATCAAAAACGTGTATTGAAAATCGCAAAATGCACCCAGAATATGCAAACTACAACCTGTATTGGTGTGAACCTGGCCTCATACTAACCTTCTCACTCCCTCAAAGCCATCTCAGACACACGGTACTCATGGGCATGATGGAACATATTAGTTTTACATAAATAAGGTTACGAAGGTCTTAGGCCTGGTTTGCACCTGGAATATGCAAACTGCAACCTGCATAGGTGTGATCCAGACCTAAAAAGAGCTCTTTGCTTTTACCCATCGTGAAATGTTTCTTGTGTGACACCTTGGCAATGAGACACCTTTTAATAGGCCATCACCAGCTGATATTAATTTGCACTGACAAGGGGCAGGATTGCTTTCTAATTACTGATAGATTTCAGCTGGTGTCTTGGCTTTACGTGCCTTTTTTTGCTACTTCACGTTATTTAGTTGTTTCACGGGATGAATTTATTTATATCCAATTGCATGTTTGTGATATATCTTTTTTGTACATTTATTTGCATGTTTGTGTAATTTATGTACATCCCTTTTATTCAATTTTTTTTCATTTAGTAGAATATTCATCTATTCTTTAGCGCTGTTAATATTTACTGACACTTTGGTTTAAAGGGTTAGATATTTATTTATTTTTCATCTACATTAAGACTTACCTGTAGGTGCAAGAAATATCTGCTTAACCTACACGGTTAAGGAGATATATGCAGAAAACACTGCACCGATGTCTACGGCGCATGCGCGATAGACAACGGCGCAGGCGCAATGAGCACCCAGGCATTGGACTGGGATCATGCTGGGATTATGCCGGTCCCGTGCGCATGCGCGGGAGTGACGTCATCGCCGCCCCGGGCAATCACAGCGCCGGCGCGGCGATACCAAGAAGAAGCTCCGAGGGGACATGCCGGCGCAGGGGAACGAGGAGCACTTTGGGGGCTTCGATTTCAGGTAAGTGCCACATAATGAGCTAGTATGCTATGGCACTAGGACCCAGCGGTTTCCAGGACTGAACTGGTAATCGCTGCAGCACCCACCATTTTATGAGCCATATCTACCAGAAATGTGTGCGATAGGAATATTGATCAGACTGGTATAGACAGACTGGGGGCCGGATTCAGATACAATGGAGTATCTATCCGCGCGGCGTAACGTATCTCAGATACGTTACGCTGCCGTAATTTAGGGTGCAAGTTCCGTATTCAGAAAGAACTTGCGCCCTATGTTACGGCGGCGTAACGTATGTGGTCCGGCGTAAGCCCGCGTAATTTAAATGTGGATGGTGTGGGCGTGTTTTATCAAAATTTACTGTGACCCCACGTATTTGACGTATCGTGAAAAAATCCCAGTGCGCATGCTCGAAATTCCGCAGCAAATCGTCATTGCTTTCGACGTGAAATTACGTCCAGCCCTATTTGCGAACGACTTACGCAAACAAGGTCAAATTTTCAAAACTCGACGCGGGAACGACGTCCATACTTAACATAGGATACGCCTCATATAGCAGGGGTAACTATACGCCAGAAAAAGCCTAACGTAAGCGATGTAAAAAAATGCGCCGGGCAAACGTACGTTTCTGAATTGGCGTACCTACCTAATTTGCATATTCAACGCGTAAATATACGGAAGCGCCACCTAGCGGCCAGCCTAAAATTGCAACTAAGATACAACGGCATAAGAGACTTACGCCGGTCGGATCTTAGTCAAATCTATGCGTAACTAATTCTATGAATCAGGCGCATAGATACGACGCCGCACACTCAGAGATACGACGGCGTATCTGGAGATATGCCGTTGTATCTCCTACATGAATCTACCCCTGGTTGTTTAGCGGAGAAGCAAAGTGTTGTACCCTGAGCGGGCAGGTGAAAGGTCAGTGTCTGCTCCACTTATGCAGAGCGGACACAGAACCTGTAGTCATCACTCATTATTCCCACTACGCTGCATCTGATTGGTTAGCTTTAAGTGACTATACTTTGATTACCCATGTTTGCTCTTTGTGCTTTCTTGTATAAACCCAACCATATTTAGGTTTGGCAAACAGCTGTGTGTGGGTCATTGTTTAATTTTTATTATTAGACACGTCCCACAAAGAAATGACTAAGAAAAGCTGACTGCAGGAATTTTCAGCAGAATCCCAGACAGGAAGCCAACTGTGTTTAAGAAAATATCTCCCTCACAAATTGTATCACAAATGTCTTCTGTCCTACAAAACTCATAAATCTGTCCTATATTTACGAACCCTACGCACAGCGGACTCAATCACTCCGTGGGCTGAACCTTGAATACTCAGAACACTTCTGCCCTGGGATTTAGCAGTATTTTCTTTGTGTTTATTTATATAGTGCCAACATGTTCTGCAGCGCACTACAGGGAACATTGGACCATTCACATGAACATCCTCTGCAGAAGTTTACAATCCACGCTCCCTACCACAGTCATAAAGCCACACTGCTTGCCAGTTTGGGGTCAGTTCTGAGTAGAAACCAATTAACCAATCAGCATGGATTGTGCAAGGATACTGGAGTCACCGATATACAAACTCCATGCAGATTTCCTGTAATAGGAGCTGATCTCGGGTCTCTATCACTGCAGAATAAAAAAACTCTAAGGATCATAGGCATATGTTCCAAAATTATAGCTAAAGCTATAGCTATAGCTAAATATTGCAGCTTGTCAGTCTTGAGATGTAGTGGCTGCATTTGTTTTCTTTTCATAAGCCTTTTTTATCTTTATTCTCACCTGATGATCCTGCCGGTAGCACACAGTCCTCTGGTGACAACGCTCACTCATTATATTGTATCTATGGAGGAGTAGCACTGTCACTAAAAGTGTTTTTTTAACAGTAAACTGAGTTGATATAGTCAAATACAGTACTTACAACTCCGTCTTACCGTTTAGATGTTGATTGACAAACCTGTATAATCAGGAGGCTTGCGTCAGCTTTTAAAATCCAACATCTAAACAGTAAGACGGAGTTGTAAGTACTGTATCTGACTATATAAACTCAGTTTACTGTTAAAAAAAAGTGTGGAACGCAAAACTCTGGTGAGTGTAACAAGATGTCCGCTTACCCCTTCTCAGTGCATCCTTACTATGGACAGGTGCAGGGTGTAGCAAGATGGCGGCGATGAAATGTCACTTCCGTTACACGGTCGCCTAATCTGGTGAAACACCTGCACGACTTTTATTGATTTAGGGTCCATTTACATCTAAGTGGCAGCTGGAGGTATATTTTTTGGGGGGTCAAAAGACAATCCAAGGTCGGTCGGTCACCAGCCCCGCACTTACCCCATCTAGGTCTCCGGCAGCGCTTCCTGATTGGCCAGGAGGAGAATCAGGAAGATAATAGCGAATATTAATTTGCTATTGTCACACAACTGGGTGGGCTCAGGGTGCAGTTCTCTCCTCCCACCCTCTGGCTCTATTCACAAAAAAAAACAAAACCTTATTAGAATCCATGCGTCCGGCGCCCTGCATGTAGACTAGGGGGCTGGACGCATAGATTAGCGCCCTGCGCCCTGTATGGATGGGTCACCACTGCATCTAAGCATTCCATAAATGCGTGAAGAACGCACATAGTGCTTGCGGTGGCATTCATTGTTAATGGTACCCCAAAAACAGCCAGCAGACGTGCGTTTTTGCATCACAAATGCGCCCGAACTTGCGGTAATAAAAACTTGCAAAGCTCAATGTGTGTCAGCAAAGCCCCTTGTATTTTAACCACTTGCCTACTGTGCAATTTTACATCCCCCCGCCCAGGCCAATTTTTGGCTTTCAGCGCTGTTGCACTTTGAATGACAATTGCGCTGTCATGCAACACTGTACCCAAACAACATTTTTTTTTTTTCACACAAATAGAGATTTTTTTTTCTTTTTCACTGATGAGGCTTCACTGATGGGCAGTGATGAGGCTACACTGATGAGGCAACACTGGTTGGCACTGATGAGAAGGCACTTATGAGGCTGCACTGAGAGGTGGCACTGATGGGCGGCACTGATAGGTGACACTGATGAAGAGGCACTGATGGGCACTTATTGGCAGCTCTGGGCACTGATTGGCAGCACTGGTGGGCACAGATTTGCAGCATTGGTGGGTACAGATTTTCAGCACTGTTGGCACTGGTGGGAGTGCATTGATAATCAGGTATGCGTGATTACGTGATACCATCATATGACAGCATCTCAAAACTAGACGACTGCGCTGTAGCCGTCATTTGGCAATGTGGCCAATGTGTGTATGTGACATTATGGAAGCACGGGTAAACAAGAAGTGCCTGAACAAGAGCTTTCATGGCAGGATTACCAAGTATTATTTAAAAACTGAAATCAACTATTAAAGTTACATTAACATGTTATAGCTTATATGATATTTCAGTATCTAGGTTTGGATCCATTTTTAGACAGGCAAAAGATTATGCAATTTTCTTACCTTCAACCATGGGTTAAAGGAAAGAAAAATTGCTTGACTCCTCCCCCTCCATCAACACAGGCAGTGTCGATGGGGGAATATCTCCTGCAGCACTACTGTGTTCTGCCAGCGAGGTGCATGGGAAGTCCTCCCCACTGGCTGGATACAATTATCAGCACTAGTGACTAAAACCACCAACAAAATTGGCGTCCTTTTTTCCCCACAAATAGAGCTTTCTTTTGGTGGTATTTGATCACCTCTGCGGGTTTTTAGTTTTTGCGCTATAAACAAAAATAGAGCGACAATTTTGAAAAAAATGAATATTTTTTTACTTTTTGCTATAATAAATATCCCCCAAAAATATATAAAAAAACGATTTTTTTTCCTCAGTTTAGGCCGATACGTATTCTTCTACATATTTTTCGTAAAAAAAATATCGCAATAAGCGTTTATTGATTGGTTTGTGCAAAAGTTATAGCGTTTACAAAATAGGGGATAGTTTTATGGCATTTTTATTAATATTTTTTTTTTACTAGAAATGGCGGCGATCAGCGATTTTTATCGGTACTGCGACATTATGGCGGACACTTTTGACACATTGTTGGGACCATTGGCATTTTTATAGCGATCAGTGCTATAAAAATGCATTGATTACTATAAAAATGCCACTGGCAGGGAAGGGGTTAACACTAGGGGGCGTGGAAGGGGTTAATTATGTTCCCTGTGTGTGTTCTAACTGAAGGGGGGTGGGACTGACATGGGGAAATGACAGATCGCTGTTCATAGGGCTGGTCGGCAAGCAGTTAAGGAAAAAAAAATTGTACCTTTACAACCCCTTTAAGTGCTGTAACGATAAACTTATCTTCTCTGATAATTGTGTTTAACTACAATCAAGTTTGGTTGTGGAGAAACACATGGTGAGTTGACATGGTAAACAATGGCTGGAGCTTTATCTAACCCTTTGATCCTTCTGTTGACCGGAGTAAACAACCATAACTTGTCTAAGCAGTTAGGATTGTTTAAGGATGAATAATAAAACCTTGGCCATCAATGGTGATGATAAACTGTGAGTGAATGTGAAAACAGCCTGTGGGCTAGTAAGATAGTACATGGCTGCCAAGAGTATACAAGGACTTCCTGTGACATCTGTGGCTAACTATGTACATAAAAGAACATAAAGAATGGGCCAAGGGTTTTGGTAGACTTTAACAGTCATCATAACATTTGCTTAATTATGTGATTATAATTCAATAATTTTTTTTAGAAAAGTTATAATCAAGCCCCACCTTATGAAAGACACCAAGCCCTATCTGCATATATATTCTGCGTATATGACTAGGATTTGTTAAGCTCAACAAAGCAATCACATTTATATATTGAATATGCATTGGGGTTTAAGAGGGCTTGAGCATACTATTTAGTTTATCTAGAAGACACTTACGAAGGTACCTTTTAAAGTTGGGATTCTCCCTTACATTTAGAAGATTTCCTGACACTTCCTGTTGTATTTCTAGTGAAGGAAAGGGAAAGAAATCTCCATGATGGGGAAAAAGACAGCAATACATTTCTAGAAGAAGTTCTAACACTTCCCTCCTCTGTTCAAAACTAGAAAAAAGGATGCGGTTGCAGTTCTAATTGAAAGTGGTTGTACACCCTGTACAACCACTTTTATCTACAGGTAAGCCTAGATTAAGGCTTACCTGTAGGTGCCCGATGTCTACGGCACATGCGCTGTAGACCACGGCGCAGGCACACTTTAGAAACTTGCGATTGTGCTGTTTCTAAAGGGGGTCATGGCGTGACTGGCGGCTCCCGCATGCATGCGCGGGAGTGACGTCATGCGACTCTGGCCAGTCACAAAGCTGGATCTCGTGGCCCCGGAAGGAAGAGGGGTGAAAATGGACGCTCGCTGCTTGTGGTCAGGTAGGTCAGTGTAGTAGTCAAGTAGGTCAGTGTAGTAGTCAGGTAGGTTAGTGTAGGGGTCAGTGTATTGGTCAGGTAGGTCAGTGTAGGGGTCAGGTAGGTCAGTGTAGTGGTCAGGTAGGTAAGTGTATTGGTCAGGTAAGGTTAGTGCAGTGGTCAGGTAGGTCAGTGTAGGGGTCAGGTAAGGTCAGTGTAGTGGTCAGGTAGGTAAGTGTATTGGTCAGGTAAGGTTAGTGCAGTGGTCAGGTAGGTCAGTGTAGGGGTCGGGTAAGGTCAGTGTAGTGGTCAGGTAAGGTCAGTGTAGTGGCCGGGTCAGTAAGTCTAGGAGTCAGGTAAGTCAATGTACTAGTCAGGTCAGTATAAGGGTCAGTGCAGTGGTCAGGTAGGTCAGTGTAGTGGTCAAGTAGGTCAGTGTAGGGGTCAGGCAGGTCAGTGTATTGGTCAGATAGATCAGTGTAGTAGTCAGGTAGGTCAGTGTAGCGGTCAGGTAGGTCAGTGTATTGGTCAGGTAGGTTGGTGTAGTGGTCAGGTAGGTCAGTGTATTGGTCAGGTAGGTCAGTGCAGTGGTCAGGTAGGTCGGTGTAGTGGTCAGGTAGGTCAGTGCAGCGGTCAGGTAGGTCAGTGTAGTAGTCAGGTAGGTCAGTGTAGGAATCAAGTAGGTCTGTGTACTCACCCTGCCACCTCCACCGTATACACATTCAGGACAAAGGGGGTGGAGTTAGGGGCGGAGCCAATGGGCGCCAGGGTGACCGCATTTCCAAACTGCCATTCAGGGACACCCTCCCTTCCCAAAAATCAGCTTGTGCTGTAACAAATCACAGCACAGTGATTGGACACAAGAGACGGGATTTATGATTTCTCCAATCACAAGTAGGGGGCGAGATTGTGCTCCTCCAGGCATTCCCGGCCAGGACAAGTACTGTCAGTGAGTAAAGTGGTGATGTGGCGGCCTTTTTTGGGGGTGTCAGATTGGCCCGGGGGAGTGTCTATGTTAGTTTCATTCTGGGACACTGTATTGTCCTGGAATGAATTTGCCCGGGACAGACCTGCAAAATGCGGGACTGTCCCGGGCAATCCGGGACACGTGGTCACCCTAATGGGCGTGGCAAAATGAGGTTTTGCCTAGGGTGTCAGAAATCCTTGAACCAGGCCTGTGTATACGTTAATGTCTTCTTTTCCCATAAAGGCCCACTCACACTGTATGCGTTGTCCGCTCTGAGCAGCCCACGCAGTCCCGGTTCATTGACAGGGGAATTGACTTTAAGTCCTGCTGTGAACAAGCCCTAGATGTCTTCTGGAAACAATGACACACAATATTCATGACAAAAGAATGTCATTCTTTGCAGATGCAAATGAAGATATTCTACCCCATTAGGAGAGAGATGATTAAAGTGCGACAATTTAATACCATTCTGTTTACAAACACCGGACTTCCTGCTCCAGTCAGTGACATGTAAACGCGTGTCACTGGAGAGGGGAAGTTGCGCCAGCTGCGTTATATTTCTGAAGATATGCTCATGTCATCTGTCTCTGATTTTTACTGTCTGTATTTTATCAAGCCCAGCTGAACGCCTCTCACCCCCACGCCACAGCTATCCAATATATGGGCCAAAGCACAGGGGACTTTGAACAAAGTTAGACTCAAATTTAGCGTGACAAAGAATTTCATAACATTATAAAAGGAGCAGTATAATTATAAATACATGTTGGAACCTCAACCTTTGTTGCAGAATATTCATCTTGGTTCCTTTGCATTGATGATGTCACTATAATGTAAAAGCCTGGACTGCGACATTTGAAAAATGGTTCTCTGTCTACATGCACTCCAACAATGGCTGAAAGGCATTTCTTAGGGCAGGGTGGTGACATGAGTGGTCCATGCCTGTGTAATGCCCATTAAAATGGCCACTTATACTCTCCACCGGAAGCCCACGTCACAATGTAACAATGCAGAAGCACAGTTGAAAATGATTCACAGACAGCGGCGCACATTTATGCCGCCGTAGCGTATCTCCTTTACGCTACTCCGACGCAGCGCAGAGAGGCAAGCATGGAATTCACAAAGCCAGTGCTCCCAAAACTGCGCTGCGTTTCTAAGGCGTAAGCCGGCGTAGGTGGAAGTGGGCGTGAGCCATGCAAATGAGGCGTGACCCCATGCAAATGATGGGCCGAGCGCCAGACAGATACGTATAACGAACTGCGCATGCGCCGTGACATGGACGCATCCCCGTGCGCATGCTCACAACCACGTCGGAACAACTGCCTAAGATACGCCGGATCACTGCGTACGCCATGAACGTAACCTACGCCCAGTCAAACACACGTCCAACGTAAACCACGTAAAATACGCCGGCTTGAGTTCCCTGGTGCAGACCGTTGCATGTCTGCTGCTGGGTTACACCTGCTTTATGGGGCTTAACTTTACGCCGGACGTACAACTTACGCACACATCGCGTAGCCTGCGTCGGGCGCACGTACATTCGTGAATCGCCGTATTTTCCTCATTTGCATATTTGAATACAAAATCAATGGGAGCGCCACATGCGTCCAGCGTAAATATGCGCCCACTCTACGCCGGCGAAGGAAAGTTACGTCGATGGGATGAAGTCTATTTTTAGGCGTATCTTAGTTTGTGGGTCTGGCGCACAGATATGACGGCGCACATTTGTACTTACGTGGCGTATCTTGAGATACGTCGGCGTAAGTGCTTTGTGAATCCGGGCCGTTTACTCCTAAATTAGTATTAATTATTATTATTATTATATAGAATTTGTATAGCGCTAACAGTTTACGCAGCACTTTATAATACTTCTGTTCTATTTCCAAGACATCAGTTAAAGTAGATCTAAACCCAATCGGTAAACTCTCACATACGTTCTAACAGGTTAATGTATTTTCAAAAGTTGTTTTCATATTTAAAATAAACGGCTTTAATTATCATAATACTTGGTGATCTTGCCACTAAGGTTCTTGTTTAGTCTGTTCCTGTTACGGGGTGACAACGGTCTCCCAACTGTGCTCCTGCATTGTCACTGTGTCACACACAACCCTGGTGAAGGCTACAAGTGGCTCATGTGCAGGCATGGACCATCATGACCACTGTCAAGAAGCTGGTCCTGAGCAATGATGAGCAGCCAACACCGGGGCAAGACCATGCAGGGAGGAAGATGCTAAAAGGGTCAAAAGAGATCAGCAGTACTAAGATGCAAAAAAATTAAGATTTAAGATTTGTATTATGTCAAGAGTAGGCAACCACGGCCCTCCAGCTGTTTTGAAACTACAAGTTCCAAGAGACATTGCAAGACCCATACAATCACAGGCATGACTCCTAGAGGCAGAGGCATGATGGGATTTGTAGTTTCACTACAGCTGGAGGGCCGAGGTTGCCAACCATTGTGTAGGGTATAAAAAAAATGGCAATTGCGTGATACATGAGGCTTTAGCAGACTAATAGCTGGATTCAGGTAGGGTTACGTCGGCGTATCAGTAGATACGCCGTTGTAACTCTGAATCTATGCCGGTGTAAATTTAAGCGTATTCTGGAAACCAGATACGCTTAAATTAGGCTAAGATACGAGCGACGTAAGTCTCCTACGCCGTCGTATCTTAAGGTGCAATTTTTTTTTTTCGCTGGCCGCTAGGTGGCGCTTCCGTTGAGTTTGGCGTATAATATGTAAATGACTAGATACGCCAATTCACGAACGTACGTGCGCCCATCACAGTAAAGATACGCCGTTTCCGTAAGAGGTACGCCGGCGTAAAGATAAAGCTGCCCCCTAGGTGGCATAGCCAATGTTAAGTATGGCCTGTCGTTCCCGCGTCGAAATTTGTACGTCGTTTGCGTAAGTCGTCCGTGAATGGGGCTGGACGTAATTTACGTTCACGTCGAAACCAATACGTCCTTGCGGCCTACTTTGGAGCAATGCACACTGGGATATGTACACGGACGGCGCATGCGCCGTTCGCAAAAAACGTCAATCACGTCGGGTCACCACCCATTCACATAAAACACGCCCCCTCATCCTCATTTGAATTAGGCACGCTTACGCCGGCCCCATTTACGCTACGCCGCCGTAACTTAGGAGGCAAGTGCTTTGTGAATACAGCACTTGCCTCTCTGACTTACGGCGGCGTAGCGTAAATACGATACGCTACGCCGCCGCAAAGATACACACATGTACCTGAATCTAGCTATAAATGTCATTCAGCTAGGGTTTAAAACTACTTTAAACTTGGGGTCTTAGAAGACATTGCATGCTAACAATTGGGGTCTCAGTGATTCATACTTACAAATTTATGGGTCCTGGTGACATAGATAACATTTATGGTCTCCCAAATATAGCACACTCCTAATTGGAGTTTTAGTACAAACCTCACGTTTGGGTCTCATAGAGAGAGAGCACACAAACATCTTAGGGTCTCATAGACGAAGTGACTCACCGTTGGGGCTGCAGCACAAAGGGTCTCTCATACTAAAGACATATTTATACTTTGTGTCCCAAAGAAATGGCTTACTGACACTGTATTTAGAGAAAGAGCAGGCTGTGTGCCAACCTATGACATGAAGGGTTCTATAACACTGGCCTACTCATATTTGAGTCTTTATAGGAAAGGTTCTCTAATGGGCAGTCTTATGCAATTTGTGCTGCATCCATCAGTTGTTACGGAACTAGAGGACCTTGGGACAACGGAGGCGGGGCTTGGGGTCACAGGGGTAAAGGAAGATGGGGACTGACAAGAGGCTCAGGCCCTGTTCAACAACCATTGGAAACAATCTGTCAAAGTCACATCTGCTAGTGCCATTGCAGGTTAGAATGCGGAAATTACACTGGGCTTCATCTCCCAACACCACCAAAAGAGGTGGCAACCTAATAGGTTAAAAGCGATTGAAGCGGAACATTGCTTGGTCCTATAAAAAAAATGCCATGGGGTCCTCTGTATTCCACATGAATTACTGAACCTATTAAAACTTACATAGTAATGGCCCACTTTTACTTGCAATATGAAATTATTATTATTATTATACAGGATTTAGATAGCGCCGATAGTTTACGCAACACTTTACAATTTGAGGGTAGACTGTAGAAATACAATACACTTTAATACAGGAGGAATCAAAGGGCCCTGCTTGTTAGAGCTTACAATCTAAATGAATGAAATGTCATACTGACACATTAAATATAAACCAACGATATACTAGAATTTGGGTTCCCACAGTAATGACATTTGGAGCCGCATTGTGGTTGCTCTTACTGCCTACCTACCTCATTGTTTATGGACCACTCAAATGATCCCAACCCACCAACAGTTTTCCTTAATTTCTCACATGCAAAAAATAACTATTATAAAAGAAATAACTCCATGTTTAAATTTTGCATTGGCAAGGAAGTTTGGTCAACCGATTTGACATTGGAAGAAGGTGTACCAAAACAAATTTCTGAATGTGATATGTACCGTATGTAACATAAAGAACGCTGTTCATGCAGAATAAAAATAATAGTCACATAAGTTGAAAAAAGACACAAGTCCATCTAGTTTAACCAATAAACCAACAGTTAATGGGAAATTAGTATCAGACATTCAAACAAACTAGTTAAAGTGGAGGTTCACCCGAAAAGTACATTTTTAACCTTAGATTGATGCTCATTTTGTCAAGGGGAATCGGGTAGTTTTTTCTAAAATCGAAGCAGTACTTACCGTTTTAGAGAGCGATCTTCTCCGGCGCTTCCGGGTATGGGCTGCGGGACTGGGCGTTCCTACTTGATTGACAGGCTTCCGACAGTCGCATCTCTCGCGTCACGATTTTCCGAAAGTAGCCGAACGTCGGTGCGCAGGCGCCGCATAGAGCAGCACCGACGTTTGGCTTCTTTCGGCTACTCGTGACGCGATAGATGCGACCGTCGGAAGCCTGTCAATCAAGTAGGAATGCCCAGTCCCGCAGCCCATACCCGGAAGCGGCGGAGAAGATCGCTCTCTAAAACGGTAAGTACGGCTTCGATTTTAAAAAAACTACCTGATTCCTCTAGACAAAATGAGCCTCAATCTAAGGTTAAAAAAAATTTTTCGGGTGAACTCCCGCTTTAATTACATTTCCTCAGCTTTCTGATGACTTGGCAGATCCAGAATTTGGGCCCAGCCTTGTGCATAGAACATTCTAAACACTGGATTGGGGGAAAAAAATACAAAACTTTCTGCTTACTTTAGAAAATTGCACATAAACACGCACCCAAACAAATGCTGTTTAGGGATTATAGCTGGCCACGTTATTAAAGACACATTTAGTTGTTTAGGCGATGTCATTAAGACTCAATGTGCACAGAGAAGAAATTGTTACTTGTTTAGTACCAGGCTGTAACTTGAAGTAGTATCCAAAAAAGTTTGTTCTCCACCTCCCCCATTGTAAGGACCTTTATATTGCACATCTGCTTTCACTCAGTCCTTCACTCTTCTTCCCCCTTGCTAGGCCACCTCAATCCCCCCAAAGTTCCCTTCGACTAGCCAACAACTCCTCAAAAGACTTGATTCAAGAGAACTCTTCTAAAAGCCAACACATTCACAACACATTCCCAAAGTGGAACAGTGAAAGCAGTTGCAGAATTCATGAACAATGAGCAGGGCAGCAAAGTTATGCAGGCACTAGGCAAGCATCAGGGTGCATCCCCTTACCTGTGTTGGCAATGGCAAGCCTCAGATCAGTGATAAAGACCAAGAAGGTGCATTTTATAAAGAGAGAGATAACTAAATGCCGGCAGCAGAGATACATTCTAATACTAAAACTCCAGCTCTCCTGCAGAAGGATGCAGGGGTGAGTGAGAGAGAGAGAGAGACAGAAAGGGAGGGAGGAGGAGGAAAATGGGGAGGGCTAGGAGGACAGATGTAAAAAAAAAAAAAAAAAAAGTCTCAGCTTGTGAGTGTTAAGTCAATGGGCTGGACCAGACATTACGTAAGGAAGTGTGAAAAACTGGGGGAAGATCTGAAAAAGAGAGCAAAAACTTTCAGTAACTTTTTTGCTTTTACTTTGTTTTCACTCGATTGCAGAACAATAGAACTTTTTAGTTCCCTTAAAAAAGAAAGAAAAAAATCCTATTCCTAGTTTCGGAAAGGAGCCGAAATACATTTCTTGGTATCTCCTCTTTCTCTCTAACCACAGAATTCTAATACAGTTCAATGTGCACTGAGGCACAGAACAGGGGTATGCTAAGGAAAATATTCCGCTCAATGTATGCCAGAATGGACACCGATACGCAAAGCTTTATTTCAGCCTTTCTCAACCATTCTACCCCAAAGGAAGCCTTGAAATAAATGTCAGGTCTTACACATTGGTGGTCAGTGGGACAAATGCCCCTTACAATGGTGGCTAGTGGGAAGAATGTCCACTTTACGGTGGTGGTGAGAATGCGACCCTCATCCCGCGTACACACAATCATTTTTCGGCATGAAAAAAACATTGTTTTTCAAAAACGTCATTTTAAAATGATCGTATGTGGGCTTCACATAATTTTTCAGGTTCTGAAAAACGACAACATTTTTTTTCGAACATGCTGCATTTTTCTGGTTGTAAAAAATGATCGTGTGTGGGCTAAAACGATGTTAAAAACCCGCGCATGCTAAGAAGCAAGTTATGAGACGGGAGCGCTCGTTCTGGTAAAACTGCCGTTCATAATGGAGTAAGCACATTCATCACGCTGTAACAGACAAAAAAGCGCGAATCTTCTTTTACTAACACGGAATCAGCTACAGCAGCCCCAAGGCGATTGGAACTTCCCCTTTATAGTGCCGTCGTACGTGTTGTACTTCACCGCACTTTGATAGATAATTTTTTAAAAACGATGGTGTGTGGGCAACATTGTTTTAATGATGAAGTTGGGAAAACTTCGTTTTTTCGACATGCTGAAAAACAACGTTTTTTTTTTATGCTGAAAAATGATCGTGTGTACGCGGCATCACAGACAGCCAAAAAGTTAATGGGTGTCACTCAGCTCCCCCTGCCATGTGGCAGTGTTTCCCTGTAATGCAGGCACCATTTTTTGGGATGCCAATCCGTCACAGTCAAGGAAGTCCAAGCAACATCTGGAAGAGCATACCCTTATAGACAGCTAAAAAGATTATTGATGTCATGTAGCTGGCTCTGCCATATGGTGTTGATCCTAGAACTATGCAGACACCATTTGATGGAAGGTCAGTCGGCCACAACTCAAGGAAACCCTAGCAACCTCTGGCGTAACCTTGTTTGAGAATGGCTGTTTTAGCCTATAAGATGGTCATAAGCATCTAAATAGTGGGACATTCTTGGGAGAAGTATGATGTATTTATACAGGTTAAATCTGTGAATTGTATGTTTCCCTACTCCTAGGAGTAAGTCCCCTCATTTTCTATCCCATTTATGAGGATCACTGAGCTGGGACAGGAAATTGGGGCAAATCTTTGCAATGGATACACAGACAACAACATATACACTTAGGGCCAGATCCACGTACCTCGGCGCATATATAAGGCCGGCGTAGCGTATCTCAGATACACGACGCCGCCGTAACTTACAGTGTAGTTTCCGTATCCACAATGAATTTGCGCCGTAAGTTACGGCGGCGAAGTGTAAATGTGTCGGCGTAAGGGCGTGGAATTCAAATGACTTAGGCCCCGTACACACCATAGAATCCATCCGCAGATAAATCCCAGCAAATGGGTTTCAGCGGATAGATCCTATGGTGTGTACACGCCAGCGGATCTTTTTCCGCGGATAAATCTCCCCTGGGATGGATTCCAGCAGATCGGATATTTGCTGACATGCACAACAAATCCATCTGCTGGAATCCATCCCAACGGATGGATCCGCTGGTCTGTACAGACTCACCGAATCCATCCGTCCGAAGGGATCCCCCGCATGCGTCGTAATGAATTGACGCATGCGTGGAATTCCTTATATGACAGCGTCGCGCACGTCGCCGCGTCATAATCGCGGCGACGGCGCGACACGTCATCGCCAGAGGATTTCGGCGCGGATTTCAATGCGATGGTGTGTACACGCCATCGCATAGAAATCTGCTGAAATCCTCGAGAGGATTTATCCGCGGAAACGCTCCGCTGGACCGTATCCGCGGATAAATCCTCCCGTGTGTATGGGGCCTAAGATGTGGGCGTGTTTTATGTTAATTCAACTTGACCCCACGTAAATGACGTTTTTTTTTTAACGGCGCATGCGCCGTCCGTGGGGGTATCCCAGTGCGCATGCTCAAAATCACGTTGCAAATAGTCAATGCTTTCGACGTGAACGTAATTTATGCAAAGCCCTATTCGCGAACGTTTTACACAAACGACGTAAACGACGGAAAATTTGACGCTGGCCCGACGTCCATACTTAACATTACGTACGCCTCATAGAGCAGGGGTAACGTTACGCCGAAAAAAGCCTTACGTAAACGACGTAAAAAAATGCGCCGGGCGGACCTACGTTTGAGGATCGACGTATCTAGCTAATTTGCATACTCTACGCGGAAATCAACGGAAGCGCCACCTAGCGGGCAGCGTAAATATGCACCTAAGATCCAACGGCGTACTAAGACGTACGTCAGTCGGATCGAGCCCACATTCAGTCATATCTTATTTTGTGGATACAAAACAAAGATACGAAGGGGCACCTTAGAACTTACACGGCGTATCAATAGATACGCCGGCGTAAGTTCTTTGTGGATCTGGGCCTTATACTTTTATCCCATTCCCTATAACAAATGTTAAAAAAGTGTATTTAACCACTTGAGATCCGCGCTATGGTCGAAAGACGTCCACAGCGCCGCTCTCAAGTGCCGAGTGGACGTCTTTAGACGTCCTGTTGTTGTTGTTCCCTGTGCTGGGGGCGCGCAGCGGGGAAACAACGTGCCCGGCTCATCGTTCGGGAGCCGATGCGAGTGCCTGGCGGCCGTGATGTCCGCCAGACACCCGCGATCGTCGGTGACACAGCAAGACGTGGAGCTCTGTGTGTAAACACAGAGCTCCACGTACTGTCAGGGAGAGAGGAGACCGATCTGTGTCCCTTTACATAGGGACACAGCATCGGTCACCTCCCCCAGTCAGTCCCCTCCCCCCACACAGTAAGAACACAATGAGGGAATACATTTAACCCCTTCCTCACCCCCTAGTGTTAACCCCTTCACTGCCAGTCACATTTATACAGTAATTAGTGCATTTTTATAGCACTGATCGCTGTATAAATGTGAATGGTCCCAAAATTGTGTCAAAAGTGTCCGATACGTCCGCCGCAATATCGCAGCCCTGACAAAAAAATCGCAAATCGCCGCCATTACAAGTAAAAAAAAAAATCATAAATCTATCCCCCATTTTGTAGGCGCTATAACTTTTGCGCAGATGAGCATAGGTAAAGCTGGTGATGCACTGTGGAAACACCAAGTCCCACTGGAGGTGGAGTCACAGCTGGTAGAGTAACAGCCAAGAGGAAAGGCACCAGGACATAAGCAGAATCAGAGTCAGGAACAGGCAAAAGTTGGCAACAATCGGGCAGTGAGGTATAGAGTCACTAGGTACAAGCGTGGTCAGTACTTGGTAGCAGAGGCAGATAGCAAACATGAGCAGGCAAGGGTAATCCGGGAGCAAGGTCAGAGAGGAAGCAGGGTCAGTAACAGGATCAGGGATACACATCAAGGCTCACATCACAGGAACAAGGCTGAAGACCATAGTGTAATAGTTGTACATACTGGGCACACAAAAAAATCTGTGTGCATGGCAGCAATTTTGTCAGGTCTCAAGTCACCTTTTCCATTTTGCCATAAGATATATAGCTGCAGTGACCTTCCCCCTCCCTCCTACTTTCAGTTTACACAATCCACAACCTCTTAGTTGCACACCAGACACATCTTATCTGTCTGTTAACCACTTGCCTACTGGGCACTTTCACCCCCTTCCTGCCCAGGCCAATTTTCAGGGTTTCAGCATTATTGCACTTTGAATGACAATTGCGCGGTCATGCTACACTGTATCCATATGAATTTTTTTTGTTCACTTTTTTTTTACACAAATAGAGATTTCTTTTGGTGGTATTTAATCACCACTGGGTTTTTTATTTGTTGCTAAACAAAGGAAA
Organism: Rana temporaria; assembly: GCF_905171775.1. Lineage (NCBI taxonomy): Eukaryota > Metazoa > Chordata > Amphibia > Anura > Ranidae > Rana > Rana temporaria. The sequence continues at coordinate 29,109,032 of NC_053500.1, read as the reverse complement.
AAAGACAAAAAAAATTGGAACAAAAAGTTTTTCTTTGTTTTTGCAATAAAATTTTGCAGACAGGTAATTTTTCTCCTTTACTGCTGTGCACTGATGAGGCTATACTCATGTACACTGATAGGTGGCACTGATTGGCAGCAGTGGTGGGCACTGTTGAGGCTGTTCTGATAATCAGAAGTTCTAGGGCACTATTCCCAATGCACACATTCCTCTACAGAAGGCAGTATTTGTAAGTGGGTGCTAAAGTGACCCCCAGCTGGAACCTTGTATAATCGCCTGGTGAAGGGGTCCTGCATGGCTCCGAAACGTTGCTTTCTGCTGTAACTATGTGATCGCTGATTAAAGCTTTGGACCCATTTTTGGAGATCTTGGTGTGCTCTCTCTCGCACTGATCATCAGGACACTGATGATCAGTGTCCTGATTTATTATTATTATTATTTTTTTTATGTCACAATGTAGAGAATAAGATTTCCTATTATCTGTGCCCAGTCTTGCCACACAGAGTTAATCCAGCTCTGATCAATCCTCTTTTATTGTTCAGTGAAATACAACAGACTTCCAGATAAAAACCAAAGTCCTTACTTCTGAAAAAAAGTGCACAATTCACATCACCTCCCCTGTGTTTTGATTAAATGTTTTCAAAATATGGGGTGAGTCTCACAGTTCAGTGCCATGAGAAAATGCAACAGCCATCGGAATATACATAGAGCTGGAGGGAAGAGGGGAGGGGGATGTGAATTGAGCACTTTTTACAGAAGTCTCCTTCCCCAAAGAGTCCTAAGCTACAAGTGCTGAAAAATAAAAGAAATATACTCTGTGCAAGATATATCAAAATTCAAGTTCAACAGTATCATCCTACAGAGAATGGTGCAGCACACTGCCCCTAGCGGTCAGCGTGCTGGTACTGCAACAGTCCCAAATTCAAAGGTGCAGAAATAGCAGCAAAAAGGAAGTGAATACAAAAATGGAAGAAAGAAAAAAAAAATAGTTCTTTCTCCGGGTTGAACGTTCCAAAGCTGCTCAAAGGAAGTTGGCAAAGTCCCCACTCTAACTGACTGAACCCCACCCCTCCCAAGAGGTCTTACACAAAAGTTTTTGTGGTTCTGGAGAAGTAGGGGGGAAAAGGGGAAAACTGGGAGCAAAATTCAAACGGAGCGGGGCATACTAGTCCTTGTCCAGAACTTGTGTAAGGTTAACAAACCATGCAAAGTCCGCATGCTTTCTTCACTTGTAGAAACAGGGGTCAGGCAACCAAACAATGTCTCCTTTTGGAGTAGTGGATTGTACTGTGAAGACCTGGTCTTCTTTCCCGGGGCACTTCACCACGACCCGATCTCGGTAGATGTGGCGGCCCCAGCTCCCATCTCGGCTGCAGCGCTCAGATCTCATATTTAGATACGGCACTTGTGGGTCAGCACCCACCAAAATGTAAGGTGCTTTCAGATGTACCCAAATGGCTTCTTGACACCAAGCTTCCCTTTCCTGATCAATTTAGTAAAGGAGAGGGGGTGGCACATATGGGTATTCATACCCGTAGTCAGCGGCAACCTTCTGGGTTACGACACGCTGCAACCGGGCCAGTCTAGGCAGGATGCGTGGATCTCCGCGTCCCGGCAACACCAAAGCGTCCGGTGCCCTCTTCAGAATAGGAACGGCACGAGGCACAGGGGTGGTGAGGGTAGTGACAGACACAAAACTTGACTCACCAACTCCCCAGGTCAGTTGCGGGGTCTCCACGGACTGCTGTTGAGGCCCACTCATTGCGCTCAGGTCAGAGCGGTTCTCCCTCGGAACATCGTCAACGGCACTGGGTTCCTGAGAGCCTTGTGACTCCGGAAAATGGTCACAATCATCAATTGTAGAATCATCCGGTAACAGATTAAAGTCCATCAAACGCCACTCTTCTGCCGACAGGAGACCGCAGGGTTTGGCCGTCACGGAATCCTCTTTCCAGCTTAAGGAGCGCTGAGCAGGTAGGCCTCGACCGCCGCTGCGGGAGGCTGGAGTGGACTCTTCTCCAATAGGGGTACGCCACACGGAAACCGCTGTGGAAGTTTCAGTTGTCTCCGAAATGTTCTCGCCCTGAGTGCTTGCCACGTCCGATGAGCTTGTCACACTGGATAGGACACTTTCTGGGTCCGGGTTTTCCCCAAGGCTTACCTCCAATGAGGAAGGTGGCGAGGTAGCCGACGGTAGAGTCAGGGTAGATGATACTGAGATCACATCGGGGCCCCGGACCTCTGGTTTCACGATTATCACTGACGGGGAGGGCACTGGCCAAGGAACTTCCTCCTCCGCGGTAAGCGTGGCGGTGATGAAGTTCACCCGATACTCTTTTGGAGCCTGCGTAGGTGAGCTGGCCACAAACAGGTAGGCCCGGCATTTCTGACATCGAGCAAAAGGTTGGATCTTTACAGACAGATCTTCGCAGCGGGGGCAGGTCAGGCCCAGCATCTTCGTTTCGCTACTAGACAGGAGGACGAACTGTCCTTGGGTAGACAAACGAACGCCCGTATCAGTCACAGGCACTCCAGACGGGACAAATGCGCTGGAGGCCCCCAGTGAAGTGGTTGGGGGCCTCAATCTCTGAGTAGCAACACCCGGTTGTCGGAAGGCAGACATCACCCCACAGTCTGTACTTCACAAGAAAGATGGAGGTTCTGCCAATTTTTGGCGTGCTGGTGTGCGTTCCTTTCCCTCGTTTGGCGCAAAACTTTCTGCACGTTGCACGCAGGGGAGGGTGGCTCCGCCCACTTGAAATAAACTTGTCTGTACACGTTGCATGCGCATGCTAGGCCGCACTTATGCCCAAGCTTAGCGGTGCAAAGTTAACCCATTCGCTGCCGGACAGTTCAAAGTACACAACGGACACTCTTTGCTGTTTAATAAATATCCTCACTTTCTAGTTGCCAACGGTAACGGCTAAATCCCGGACGAGCCCCCACGTGTAGCGCTCACCCCCGAAGGAGCCGCTGGTTGATTTGAGATCAGCCTGCTAAGTTACCCTGGCGATGTCTAGGGGTGTAGTTGTGAGAACAGAAGTAGTGAGCGAAGGTCCAGACAGTGAATAAAGGTTTTTCCAATGCTTTATTTTCCAGGCCAAACACGGCCAACATCAACATATATTGGGAAGGTCAAGGTTGATGAAGGAAGAAAAGAGAACCTTGCAGTATCAGGCCTGGATATTAAATGGAGCAGTCAGTACTGCTCTGTCTAGTACCAACTTGTAACACGTCGCCACTCTGCTTGGAGTGGGTGAAGTGCCCCCGGACAGACCCCTATGATAGGCCTGGCAGCCGAAGCGTCACTTAGATTTCTTGGAGGAACAGGCCTCTCTCACAGACCCGGCTCTAGGGCCTCTGCCACAGGCCAATTTCAATGAAGGCCTTAGGTGAATAAAGAGAGAGCAAATCCTCCCAGTAGACTTTTCCATATAGGTACCCGGATGACAGCAAGCATACCTGTCAGTGGTCCGGTCACCCGATCCCAGCTTGGGATGTTTCCTCAATAGGTCCCGGGACCCAGCGAAACACTGGAGTCCCCTCTATCCTCCGGGTTGAGGCTCGATGCAGCCTGCAGCTTTGGCCAGATAGGCCGCGCCGGTGGGGTCCATGGATGCGTGCACCCTGAAGGTGGATGCCGCACCTGGAACGGGGACCCCTGCGAAGACTTTAGAACAACTGACACCTGTCACAGATATACTCCTCTCCAGCACGCCCACGAGGGAAACTGCTCCTTTAATTGGCTGCTGGAGAAACTTACTCTGCCAGAACCCCTCCGGCGTCAACTGCTGGCCAGGGATGGTACTGCATCCCTGGACCACAGATTGGCCCAGTGGACATTTCTGGAATGACAGAAGTCCCAAATTTCAAACAAATTGCGAATGGGAGCAAAATAACTCTCCCATTCCCCATTAACTTTAGCGTAGTGCCCATGCTGAAAGCAAGGGGGTGCTACATATATATAAAAAGTTGATGCCTTCCTTAAACTCAAGTTTACTTACCTTAGAGGACCCCACCTCTTATCAAGGTTCTGTGGTTCTCATCAGTTTCTACCTAACCTTGTATTTGTTTGTTTCCCCGATACATGCTTGGAGCAGACGCGGATTGTCGCGCTGCTCTATTATATGATCTCACTTTTTTTTATCTTACTTGTTTTCTAAAAACAATAAAAACTATTGAAACAGAAATTGAAGGATAAAAAATACATTTGTCATTTAATCAACAAGCTACCTTATTATGTTCTGGAATTAAATAAATAAGTAAATCCAGCTAAGCAGTAAGCTGAAAATTATATTTTTTTACTGCTTTTCTTCTTTTCTTCTGTAACATTGTAAATTTCGAAAATAGAATCATCAAACATTGTGTATGTTAACAAATGAAAATTAAAAAAAGGGAATGAAAGGATGGCCCCTAAGTTTTTATTTTTAATACGCAGCAGCCTACTAGATGCTTCATCTTCCTCTTGTTATTCCAGCAGAAATCTGTGACCAGATTGAACTCGAGCCGTGACACGGCCACCTACAAATTCCACACAAAGCTCCCCGAGGTGTGACAAGCACCATTTCTTTACCAAATCTTCTTTCCTGACAGGAGCAGCTCTGTACAAACTTATTAAAAAAAAGTTGTCAGTTTCAATTTCTGAAACAGCTGCAGATGATAAATTCTTTGTATTTTTGGAATGTCCCTTCTTTTCACTCCTAACCTTCTGGCACTTAGTGCTCATTCACACAAATGCGGTTTGGGGGAGAGGGGTGTTAAAATAGGCAGTTGAACCTTTTTTTGTTTACTCCCTGCCCCCAGGGCCACTGATAGGGGGGCACCACCAGTCCTCCTGTAGGGGGCCCAGGCACACAGGGGGGCCCAAACAGCAGGGGGAATTAGTGTGATTGGGCAGAGGGGCAATTACAGAAGGATGCCCTGTGCGTCTCTCTGCAGCAGCTGAAAGCCAGTTTCTCCCCCTCTTGCCGGCTTTCAGCTACTGCAGGGAGGGAGACAGACACAAGGCATCGTTCCTGTAATTGCTTCCCTGACACCGATTCCCCTCCATGTCCTGCCTGCTTCTGATTCCCCCCTCCCATGTCTCTGTGCTGCCACCCATAAAGCATTGTAGGCTTCCCTGTCCTATTAAAAAAAAATAACAAATTGTAGAAAAAACAAAACATTTTTATAAAAAAAAACTATTAAAAAAGGGCAATTCACACAGGTTCTCTGTTATGTTTGTGTTCGCTAATGATGATTTTAGTGTATCTTTAGTGAAAATATGGTCTTGATATATCGGGGGGTGGGGGCTGTACAGGGCCCCATGATTTCTAACAGCAGCCCTGCCTGCCCCCCAAGCTGCAAAGGCAACCAGGCAGGGTTATGCACATGCCTCCCTGTCACGTTCATCAGGCAGTACCACAGTGAATGGGGCCATGCCTTGGCTGCAGCATATTTTGGCTGCAGCATATTGGTGCAGCAACATTTAAGCCAACCGAAACACCAAATGACTCTGTCTCTAATCCTTTCTCAGTGGTCCCTCTTCTTGCTCTGATGTAAATATTTTACAGTTAGTTTTAACCACTAGAGGACCAGCCGCTGCAGTTATACTGTGGCAGGTTGGCTCCCCTGGGCAACTTGCCATAGCTGTACGTTGACCACTTTAAGACCACTAGGGGGCGCGCGTGCTGCCTAAATCGCGACGATGGAGCTGATGCGCGATGTCCGCCGGGCACCCACGATCGCTCCTGAGAGAGACAGAATGGAGATCTGTCAATGTAAACAAACAGATCTCTGTTCTGTCAGGAGAGAGGAGACAGATCTCCTGTTCATACTAATAGGTGGATTCAGAAAGACTTAGGCTGGCGTATCAGTAGATACGCCAGCCTAAGTCTGAATGTGCGCCGGCGCTAATTTAAGTGTATTCTGGAAACCAGATACGCTTAAATTAGGCTCAGATACGAGCGGCGTAAGTGTCTTACACCGTCGTATCCTAAAGTGTAATTTTTAGGCTGACCGCTAGGTGGCGCTTCCATTGCGGTCGGCGTAGAATATGTAAATCACTAGATCACTAGATTTATTTTTGTTTATAGCGCAAAAACTAAAAACCGCAGAGGTGATCAAATACCACCAAAAGAAAGCTCTATTTGTGGGGGAAAAAGGACGCCAATTTTGTTTGGGAGCCACGTCGCACGACCGCGCAATTGTCTGTTAAAGCGACGCAGTGCCGAATCGCAAAACCTGGCCTGGGCATTTAGCTTAAGTGGTTAAATGACGTTTTTAAAAACGTTGTTTTTTTTTAATGCCGAAAAATGATCGTGTGTATGCGGCATTATTCTCTTTAAACCTCTCTTTATTATTATTGTTATTATTATTATTATTATTATTATTATTATTATATGGGATTTATATAGCTCCAGTGCTTTACAGAATAAATGGAGATAGTACAGTTACAATATAATTCATGAAAGATAACAATCTTAAGGATTGTTACCTAGGATAATATTTTCAAGATTGGATCATATTTTTTCTGTTTTGTTTTTGTTCATTATTTAATAGCAGTTTGCTGATATAAGACTCACACAATGACATTAAAAACACTGATTAGCGTATTTCCCTAGGTAACACGTTCACAATGTTGTCAGTGATGCGTTATACTATATATGGGTGAGGCCATTCTGCAAGAAAGGCGACCCTTGCTAACCATGCAGAAGCATAATTTCTCTGCTTTACCGGCGTGCCGTATCTACATATTTGTGGTGTGCAGAGGATAAACCTCAGGCATGAAGAGATTGTGTTTTTTTTTTTTTTTTTTCCTAAAGTTGCCTTTACTGTACAGCAAGCCGGCTAAACCCCCTACTGACTTTTTACAGGAAGCTCTGTCTCCCGTCTCTCCCTCCCCCCCATTTGGCTTCCTTCAAGGCATCAAATAATACTCTATTAGAACCAGATGGAGATTTGGGGACGGCGTGGGGAAAGGCAGACACTTCTGTAGCAAACTCTGCACTTTTCTAATTAATCCCCCTTTTGGGTTGTCAACAGTGCAGTGGTATGATTTTTTTAGTGCATGGGTCAATAAACCAAGTACAAGTGGTTTCCAAGCTCGCCCAGAGCTCCCTGCTGCGGAATTTGTATTTTTAAGGGGGGCCCGCTGGATGAGGATTGTAATGTTAAAAACAGATGTGTGCGGAGCATCAGCTTAAATATCTCCTGCCAAATGGGGGCCATCAATAGAAGAATTAGGTTTCCAGCTGCTGATGAACTGTGGAGTGGCCACATCACACTGGATGCCATAAGGGACAGAGAGGCGAACTGGTGACCTGATCGTTAATCCCCAATGGGTAATTGATTCAGAAGTCTCACCTTCGACAAGAGTTATTTACGTCTCATTAGGAAGAACGGCTTGAAATGTAGATATGACTATTTTTTTGGCTTTCATACCTCCTGGCATTCTACAATGGAGAAGACAGTTAGCGTCACAATTTCCAGGCTGGAGACATCCTCGCCACACCCCAGATTTATTCCTTTTATTGCAGATAGAGAGAGAGAGAAAAAACTTTATCCACAGAAACCTTTTTATTAAGTTTGAAAACACAACAGACCGCATTAATAAAGTCATTATACATACCTTCCAACATTTAAAAAATCCAATGCGGGATGCGGGACATCTTGTTGAGCGGGGGGGGGGGCTGTTGTCTCCTATCTCTGTCCCGACTCCCCTGCGCCATCCACCTGCAGCCCGCTCCGTCATCCAGTCACCCACCTCAGTCATACAGAGCAGAGATACAGGCAGAGGGGAACCGTCGCACTGTGATTGGGCGTATAGCAGTCATGTGCTGAGGCGGGACTTCTAGACGCTCACAGACAGGCCAGCCCCACGCCGCACATGACCCCAATACGTTCAATCTCAGCACCGGACATCAAACATGGCGGGGGAAACCGAACGTGGAGGCACGGAATGTCGCCCCCCTAAATGTCGCGGACCGGGCCCTGTTTTCCGGGACTCGAGTCTAGTCTGCGGGACCCCGGGACACAATTAGAATTGCGGGAGGATCCCGCGGAATCCGGGACGGTTGGGAGGTATGATTATATGTATTTTATGTTAATTATTAAATTCTATCTTACTGCAACTCTCTCCTTATTGGCCTACCCTTACGCTGGCTATCCCCCCATCAGTCTATTATGAATGCTGCTGCTAGACTAATACACCTCACTAACCAATCCGTGACTGCTGCTCCTCTCTGCCAATCCCTTCACTGGCTTCCCCTACCCCACCGTGTAAAATTCAAAATGCTCTCCATAACATACAAGACCATCCACAACATCACCCCCATCTACATCACCAACCTCATCTGCAGATATCGCCCAAATCGTCTCTTCCGCTCCTCCCAGGACCTCCTGCTCTCTAGCTCCCTTGTTACCTCCTCCCATGCTCGCCTTCAGGACTTCTACAGAGCCTCTCTCATCCTCTGAAACTCCCTGCCCCAGTATGTCCGATCAGCCCCTACCCTGTCCACCTTTAGGAGATCCCTGAAAACTAATTTATTCAGGGAGGCCTACCCCACACCCACCTAGCAACTGTCCCAGAGCCACCCCCATCAAATGATTCTCTGCAGCTATTACCCTTTGTATGCGGAACCGAGTGCTTAGTCATAGCCATGAATAAGCACTAGTTAAGTGCGAAACACGTCGGCTGTCCTGTTTTGTGGTTGCGGTGACTGTACATGTTCCAGTTTGACAATAAAGACAACTTTTTTTTAAGTCTTCCCGGAGTGCGGCTGTCCATCTTCCTCCTTTTATTGCTATTGGACATAATTTACGTTCACGTCAAAACCAATACGTCCTTGCGGCGTATTAGGAGCAATGCACACTGGGAGATTTCCACGGACGGCGCATGCGCCGTTTGTGAAAAACGTCAATCACGTCGGGTCACACAACATTTACATAAAACACGCCCCCCTGTTCCAAATTTGAATTAGGCGGGCTTAAGGCGGCCGATTTACGCTACGCCGCCGCAACTTACGGAGCAAGTGCTTTGAGAATACAGCACTTGCCCGTCTAAGTTGCGGAGGTGTAACGTAAATCAGATACGTTACGCCCGCACAAAGATACGCGATCGTACGTGAATCTGGCCCATAGAAATTATTAGCATGGGTTCCCAGATCCTAGAAAGTCATTTCAATGGCTACTCTGTGTTAAAAAGGTTGAGAAAAGCTGATATAGGGAGTAAACATTTAACAAAGTAGAGTCTGTTCTTAACATACCTATCTGAATGTAATGTTTACAACTTCAAGATAATCTAATGACTGTGTGTTGCAAAACAAGAGGAAAGCATTCTGACCTCTGGCTATAAACATACCTGACCTCTGCAGGCTATACCCCTATTTAAGTATGCCTTCAACGTTTTATAACTTGCATTTGTTTATTTGCAATTTTCACAACTGCAGTGCTTATGCAAGAAGCTGCTGTATGTTTACCACTAGATGGTCAACACACGGAAAATTAGTAAACAGAAGCTAAATTGAAGCGCGTTCTTCTGTGTTTTGCGAGACCTTTTGTCTTCTACAAAGGGAAGATCGAGGCCGGGTTCACATATGTGTGAATTGGATGTTAAATTTGCATGACATGTGAGCGTGACCGCCACTCAATGGAGCCGGTTCACACATGTCCGTGGCGGCAGTGGTGCGGTTTCCAAAAGGGTCCTGTGTGTTTTTGGGTCTGGTTCCGGTGCAAATTCAGGGAAAAGTTCAGACCTCAACACCTGACATGGTGAACAGAAACGCACCAGATCCCAGGCTGGGAACCACGGCCACACATATGTGAACGCGGCCTAAAGCCTTGCACACTAGTTTTTTTTTGTTCAACCCAGCGGGCTAAGTACGGAGCCACTGTACTAACAATCTGATATTAGTACAGCAATCTCCTCTGCTGTGCTATTGTGTTCTGACGGGGGGGGGGTCAAACTTGGGTCAGCACTCTCAGCCACTCAAAAGCCAATCGCCGGTCGGCAAACCTTTTTCGGTCATGAGCCTTCGACAGGAAGCCGGCTGAATAGCCAGCTTCTGTCGGACCGGCTGCCATACACACGGGCCGAATGTTAGCCAATTTCTATTGAACTGGCCGATGTCGGTGGGCAATTGTCCTATGCGTACTAGGCTTAAAACCTGTGGGACACTTCACTTAATGTGGTGAACCCAACTTGTAAAACATGGATGTGTCTATATAAATATATATATATTTATATATACAGTACACTTTTGACAATATTTTGGGGCCATTGACATTTATGCAGCGATCAGAGCTAAAAATAGCCACTGATTACTGTATAAATGTCACTGGCAGGGGGAGAGGTTAACACTAGGGGGAGATCAAAGGGTTAAATGTGTGTCCTAGGGAGTGTTTCTAACTGTGGGGGGATGGGACTGCCTGGGTGAGGAGATAAATCGTTGTTCGTACTTAGTATGAACAACAGATTGCTCTCCTCACCCTTGACAGCACAAAGATCTGTCTGTTTACATTAACAGATCTCCGTTCTGTCTCTGTGTGGAGCGATCGCGAGTGCCTGGTGGTCATCGCGACCACCGGGTACGCGCATCGGCTCCAGCGGTGTGGGGGGTGACTCTGGCTGCAATAGTGTGGGGGGGACTCTGGCTGCAATAGTGTGGGGGGCAACGGCGGATCCAGGGGGAGGCAACAGGGCAATTGCCCCCCGAGACAATCATGTCACATTGGCTTTTAAAAAAAAAAATATATATATTTTTAATCATTTTTTTTTTAAAACTGCTTTGCAGTGCCTGCAGCTGCCGCTGCCGAGTCTCTCACTCTCTCTCATCACCAGGGCCGGACTGGCCCAGCCCGGTAGGCTGCCTGTCCTGAGGCTGCTTTGAGCTGTAGCTGACTGCAGCGCTCCCCCTCTCTCCTGCGTGTATGACACCGGGCATCTCTCGCTGTGTGTGAGAGCTGGGTCTGTGTTCGGCTGTGCTGCCTATGCTAGACCTGCTCGTGTGATAGTAGATAAGGGTTTGACCACTGATTGAATCAGTGTTTTGTCTATCACACAAGCCCGTCTAGGGGGGGACCTTGCTAGAGCACACTGCCCTGCCGAACACAGACCTACAGCTCCTGTTTGTTCCATGACACACGTCGGGAGAGGAGATACCTGCTGTGTGTGATCGAGGCATTGCCATGGTGAGTGCCATGCACAGTGGGGCTTCATTCATATACAAAAGTGGGGCTGCATTCATATACAAAGTGGGGCTGCATTCATATACAAAGTGGGGCTGCATTCATATACAAAGTGGGGCTGCATTAATATACAAAAATGGGACTGCATTCATATACAAAAGTGGGACTGCATTCATAGACAAAAGTGGGACTGCATTCATAGACAAAAGTGGGGCTGCATTAATATACAAAAGTGGGGCTGCATTAATATACAAAAGTGGGGCTACATTAATATACAAAAGTGGGGCTGCATTCATAGACAAAAGTGGGACTGCATTCATAGACAAAAGTGGGACTGCATTAATATACAAAAGTGGGGCTGCATTCATATACAAAGTGGGGCTGCATTCATATACAAAGTGGGGCTGCATTAATATACAAAAGTGGGACTGCATTCATATACAAAAGTGGGACTGCATTCATAGACAAAAGTGGGACTGCATTAATATACAAAAGTGGGGCTGCATTCATATACAAAGTGGGGCTGCATTCATATACAAAGTGGGGCTGCATTAATATACAAAAGTGGGACTGCATTCATATACAAAAGTGGGACTGCATTCATATACAAAAGTGGGACTGCATTCATAGACAAAAGTGGGACTGCATTCATAGACAAAGTGGGGCTGCATTAATATACAAAAGTGGGGCTGCATTAATATACAAAAGTGGGACTGCATTAATATACAAAAGTGGGGCTACATTAATATACAAAAGTGGGGATGCATTCATAGACAAAAGTGGGACTGCATTCATAGACAAAAGTGGGACTGCATTCATAGACAAAAGTGGGACTGCATTCATAGACAAAAGTGGGACTGCATTCATAGACAAAAGTGGGACTGCATTCATAGACAAAAGTGGGGCTGCATTTATATACAAAAGTGGGGCTGCATTTATATACAAAAGTGGGACTGCATTTATATACAAAAGTGGGACTGCATTTATATACAAAAGTGGGGCTGCATTTATATACAAAAGTGGGACTGCATTTATATACAAAAGTGGGGCTGCATTCATAGACAAAAGTGGGACTGCATTCATAGACACAAGTGGGACTGCATTCATAGACACAAGTGGGACTGCATTCATAGACAAAAGTGGGACTGCATTCATAGACAAAAGTGGGACTGCATTCATAGACAAAAGTGGGACTGCATTAATATACAAAAGTGGGGCTGCATTTATATACAAAAGTGGGACTGCATTTATATACAAAAGTGGGGCTGCATTTATATATACAGTGGGTCTGCAGTCATATACAAAAGTGGGACTGCATTTATACACAAAAGTGGGGCTGCATTCATAGACAAAGGTGGGACTGCATTCATAGACAAAAGTGGAACTGCATTCATAGACAAAAGTGGGGCTGCATTAATATACAAAAGTGGGGCTGCATTCATAGACAAAAGTGGGACTGCATTCATAGACAAAAGTGGGACTGCATTCATAGACAAAAGTGGGACTGCATTAATATACAAAAGTGGGGCTGCATTTATATACAAAAGTGGGACTGCATTTATATACAAAAGTGGGACTGCATTTATATACAAAAGTGGGGCTGCATTTATATACAAAAGTGGGACTGCATTTATATACAAAAGTGGGGCTGCATTCATAGACAAAAGTGGGACTGCATTCATAGACAAAAGTGGGACTGCATTCATAGACAAAAGTGGGACTGCATTCATAGACAAAAGTGGGACTGCATTAATATACAAAAGTGGGGCTGCATTTATATACAAAAGTGGGACTGCATTTATATACAAAAGTGGGGCTGCATTTATATATACAGTGGGGCTGCAGTCATATACAAAAGTGGGACTGCATTTATACACAAAAGTGGGGCTGCATTCATAGACAAAGGTGGGACTGCATTCATAGACAAAAGTGGGGCTGCATTAATATACAAAAGTGGGACTGCATTCATAGACAAAAGTGGGACTGCATTCATAGACAAAAGTGGGACTGCATTCATCTTCTAGATTGTAAGCTCTAACGAGCAGGGCCCTCTGATCATTCCTGTATTAAATTGTACTGTAACTATAATGTCTTCCCTGATGTTGTAAAGCGCTGCGTAAACTGTTGGCGCTATATAAATCCTGTATAATAATAAATAATAATAGACAAAAGTGGGACTGCATTCATAGACAAAAGTGGGACTGCATTAATATACAAAAGTGGGGCTGCATTTATATACAAAAGTGGGACTGCATTTATATACAAAAGTGGGACTGCGTTTATATACAAAAGTGGGGCTGCATTTATATACAAAAGTGGGACTGCATTTATATACAAAAGTGGGGCTGCATTCATAGACAAAAGTGGGACTGCATTCATAGACAAAAGTGGGACTGCATTCATAGACAAAAGTGGGACTGCATTCATAGACAAAAGTGGGACTGCATTAATATACAAAAGTGGGGCTGCATTAATATACAAAAGTGGGGCTGCATTAATATACAAAAGTGGGGCTGCATTTATATACAAAAGTGGGACTGCATTTATATACAAAGTGGGGCTGCATTAATATACAAAAGTGGGACTGCATTCATAGACAAAAGTGGGACTGCATTCATAGACAAAAGTGGGACTGCATTCATAGACAAAAGTGGGGCTGCATTTATAGACAAAAGTGGGGCTGCATTTATATACAAAAGTGGGACTGCATTCATATACAAAGTGGGGCTGCATTAATATACAAAAGTGGGGCTGCATTAATATACAAAAGTGGGGCTGCATTCACAGACAAAAGTGGGACTGCATTCATATACAAAAGTGGGGCTGCATTTATATACAAAAGTGGGGCTGCATTTATATACAAAAGTGGGACTGCATTTATATACACAAGTGGGGCTGCATTTATATACACAAGTGGGGCTGCATTCATATACAAAAGTGGGGCTGCATTCATATACAAAAGTGGGGCTGTATTTATATATACAGCAGGGCTGCATTCATATACAAAAGTGGGACTGCATTAATATACAAAAGTGGGGCTGAATTTATATACAAAAGTGGGGCTGAATTTATATACAAAAGTGGGGCTGCATTCATATACAAAAGTGGGGCTGCATTCATATACAAAAGTGGGGCTGCATTTATATACAAAAGTGGGACTGAATTTATATACAAAAGTGGGACTGCATTTATATACAAAAGTGGGGCTGCATTCATATACAAAAGTGGGGCTGCATTCATATACAAACGTGGGGCTGCATTTATATACAAAAGTGGTACTGCATTTATATACAAAAGTGGGACTGCATTTATATACAAAAGTGGGACTGAAGGGCTGAAGTGGTTAAGCATAAATTCACTCCTCCTAGCACAAATCCTCTAGCCCTACAGTTTCCCCTTATAGTACACACCCACCCCCCACCCCCACTTCAAATATTCCCCTCCCAGCACAAATTCCCCAAAATTACCACTCTTAGCAACCCCCCAATTTCCCCAACTAGAACACCAAGGCACCAACCATCCAATGCTGCAGTACACTAAGCACAGGGGGGTCAGCCCCACCTCCATTCAGAAAAGGACTTGTATTCTTTTCACTGCATGTGATTGTGACAGTCATCTGTACCTCTTGCATTCTGCAAGTACTCCTCACTAGCCATACACATAGATGACATTTTTCTTTCCACTGTAGGAATCTAGGAAAACTGTTGGCAGCCTGAGCAGACTTCCTGCAGAGAACATGAAATAAACAAATGTAAACGTCTAATACATTCTAAACGTGATGCAATGGGTTTTCACGGATAGTGAAAAGGAAAACGATTCACCCCCGCTGGCAAACCAGCAACATTCTGGCGAATCTACAACTGCCAGGCACAGTAGCTTTATTCTATAACTCAAACATCTAGCTGGAATTCTTGGATCAGCTCCCTCCAACCGTAAAGCGCGTTTCTTCCCCATCTGTGCAACAGCTGGATAGAGCAAAATACGACATGCCATGATGCAATGATCTCGGCAGCAGGGCCTCCAGGAGCCACAACTGCAGTCCTGCGTGATGTGACCTAGGGCAGCAAATGGAAGAACGTTATTAGAAGGAAAGGGGAGGTCAGCGCAATATTGTTTAACTAGTGTTAGATACCATAATGAAATTAAAGTAGATCTAAATCCAATCACTGAAATTCCAGAAGCTTAAACATTTTGGGCCAGATCCATGTAGCGCGGCGTAATTTTAGGCAGGCGTAGTGTATCGTAGTAACGCTACGCCGCCGCAACTTTGAGAGGCAAGTGCTGTATTCACAAAGCACTTACCTCTAAAGTTACGGCGGCGTAGCGTAAATCTGCCAGTGTAAGGGCGCGGAATTCAAATGATAAAGATGTGGGCGTGTTTTATGTTAATTCTACTTGACCTCACGTAAATGACGTATTTTTTGAACGGCGCATGCGCCGTCCGTGGGGGTATCCCAGTGCGCATGCTCGAAATCACGCTGCAAATAGTCAATGCTTTCGACGTGAACGTAATTTACGCAAAGCCCTATTCGCGAATGTTTTACGCAAACGACGTACACAACGGAAAATTTGACGCTGGCCCGACGTCCATACTTAACATTGCATACGCCTCATAGAGCAGGGGTAATGTTACGCCGAAAAAAGCCTTACGTAAACGACGTAAAAAAATGCGCCGGCCGGACATACGTTTGTGGATTGGCCTATCTAGCTAATTTACATACTCAACGCGGAAATCAACGGAAGCGTCACCTAGCGACCAGCGTAAATATGCACCTTAGATCCGGCGGCGTACTAAGACGTACGTCAGTCGCATCTAGCCCAGCTTCAGGCGTATCTTGTTTTGTGGATACAAGACAAAGATACGCCGGAGCATCCTAGAAGTTACGCGGCGTATCAATAGATACGCCAACGTAATTTCTTTGTGGATCTGGCCCTTTATTTAAAAGGGTTGTAAAGTTAAAAAAAAAAAATCCTAAATAGCTTCCTTTACCTTAGTGCAGTACTCCTTCACTTACCTCATCCTTCCATTTTGCTTTTAAATGTCCTTATTTCTTCTGAGAAATCCTCACTTCATGTTCTTCTGTCTGTAACTCCACACAGTAATGCAAGGCTTTCTCCCTGGTGTGGAGTGTCGTGTTCGCCCCCTCTCTTGGACTACAGGAGAGTCAGGATGCCCACTAACACACAGCTCCTTTCTCTATCTGCAACGTAGAGAGTGTTCTGACTCTCCTGTAGTCCAAGGGAGGGGGCGAGCACGACACTCCACACCAGGGAGAAAGCCTTGCATTACTGTATGGAGTTACAGACAGAAGAACAGAAAGTGAGGATTTCTCAGAAGAAATAAGGACATTTAAAATGGAAGGATGAGGTAAGTGAAGGAAGACTGCACCAAGGTAAAGGAAGCTATTAAGGAAAAAAAAATTGTACCTTTACAACACCTTTAAGAGCCTTATAATACAAGGGTCTTCTGCTTCATGTGGGTCCGATCGCCCATTGATCATCCAGATGTAGGAGAGCCAAGTGAGATTCAGCAGTCACTGGAGCCTATGGACTTCCTGAGCCACATGTTCTCCACCGTGAGCCATCTTGTGGTCTCTAGTGCTCCCATCCACATCCATAGGCTACAGTGACAGCTGAACCCTGCTCTGCATTCCTACATCTGGACGATCAATGAACGATCGGACCCACGTGAAGCCGGAGACCCACATGTTATAAGGCTGTTAACCCTGTACTTTTGTGAGTTGCTATTTACACAGCTTGCTTTTGAAGTTCAGCTATTGCTACACTTATGCCCCATACACACGATCCGAATATCATACGACAGATTGGACGACTTTTTTTCGCTTAATAGTCGCAAGTAGAGATAGAATAGGTTATTAAAGTCCCGTAAAATTCTTGTACGACAGAAAAAAAAAAATCGGAAGTGACATTTTTCTTCTAATCCCCTTGTGGAGGCTTCCATTTGTGGATGGACATTTTATGGTTACACAACCTGGTCACATTGCTATAATCTTTTTATATGGACTATTAACTGAAGGACCTATGAATAAATGGTTCTGGAACGAATCATCTGAGTTTCCATTATTTCTTATAGGGAAATTTGCTTTAAGATACTGGTCAGTGCTTTGGATTACAAGCATGCTTCTGGAACGAATTTTGCTCGCAATCCAAGGTTTTACTGTATACAGCGATCAGAGCTAAAATAGCCACTGATTACTGTATAAATGTCACTGTCAGGGTAGGTGTTAACACTAGGGGGCGATCAAGTGGTTAAATGTGTGTCCTAGGGAGGTGTTTCTAACTGTGGGGGGATGGGACTGCATGGAGGAGGAGACCAATCACTGTTCCTAAGCAGTACGAACAACAGATCGCTCTCCTCACCCCTGACAGAACAGAGAGGAGTCTGTTTACATTGACAGATCTCCGTCCTGTCCTTCTCCTTCTCATTGGCTCCTATGTCCCGTGCCCTCTATACTCCTTAACTGGTTAACGCCCGCCGCATGTACATATACGTCCACAGAATGGCACATATAGGCATATGGGCGTACATGTACGTCCCCGCCTTTCCGCGGGTCGGGGGTCCGATCGGGACCCCCCCGGTACATGCGGCGGTCGGTAACCCGCGGGGAGCGATCCGGGACGAGGGCGCAGCTATTTGTTCCTAGCCGCCCCCTCACGATCGCTCCCCGGAGCTGAAGAACGGGAAGAGCCGTATGTAAACACGGCTTCCCCATGCTTCACTGTGGCGGCTGCATCGATCGAGTGATCCCTTTTATAGGGAGACTCGATCGATGACCTCAGACCTACAGCCACACCCCCCTACAGTTGTAAACACACACTAGGTGAACCCTAACTCCTTCAGCGCCCCCTGTGGTTAACTCCCAAACTGCAACTGTCATTTTCACAATAAACAATACAATTTAAATGCATTTTTTGCTGTGAAAATGACAATGGTCCCAAAAATTTGTCAAAAAGTGTCCGCCATAATGTCGCAGTCTGATCGCCGCCATTAGTAGTAAAAAAATAATAATAATAAAAATGCAATAAAACTATCCTCTATTTTGTAAACGCTATAAATTCTGCGCAAACCAATCGATAAACGCTTATTGCGATTTTTTTTTACCAAAAATAGGTAGAAGAATACGTATCGGCCTAAACTGAGGGAAAAAAATGTTATATATGTTTTTGGGGGATATTTATTATAGCAAAAAGTAAAAAATATAGATTTTTTTTCAAAATTGTCGCTCTATTTTTGTTTATAGCGCAAAAAATAAAAACCACAGAGGTGATCAAATACCACCAAAAGAAAGCTCTATTTGTACGAAAAAAAGGACATCAATTTTGTTTGGGAGCCACGTCGCACGACCGCGCAATTGAGTGTTAAAGCGACGCAGTGCCGAATCGCAAAACCTGGCCTGGGCATTTAGCTGCCTAAAGGTTCGGGGCTTAAGTGGTTAAAGCACCCGTCGTACATCTACGGCGATTTGCGCTGGAGTGCCATCCTGCCACCGTCAATCGATGGCGGGCGGGTGGCAAGTGGTTAAAGAAAGCACACAACGCCGCACAGTAGGGTGTTACTGTTTCCTGTGGTGTTCCAAGATGCACGACAGCCAGTAAAATAGCATTTTCAAAGAGAGTGTAGCAAACGGCTGCTCTGGTAGCATCTCAGAACATCTTTACCTTATGAAAAAACTCCAGGCAAACCATAATTCCCAAATAAAGAATGTTCGTCAGTTCATTGCACAGTAAACCCGTTCTCTGCCCATGTCCCCGCTGCTTTGTGTTGATGACAACTACCAATTACCAGCCATGCAGGTCCTTGCATCAATGGCCCTTCTACCAACTGCTTGATGTTGTGTATGAAAGTTCGCACTCCTACTCTGGCAACTGAGTTATAACTTGGCAAAGCTTCCGTTCACAAGAAATATATAATTAAATGTAAATTGACACGACCTGTATATTTACAATACTGGCAAAATTATATGTTGGCTGTCATTCTACCTTAAAGCTTATACTTTAAGTGACATTAGCGCTTGCAAAGCGTACAAAGCACAGGACCATTATACTTTACTCTCTCTGTGCATGACAAACATTTTGTTAGATCGCCCTCAAGTGGCTGACATTCAAAACTACAACAGGAAAGAAAAAAGAAAACGATTTATTTAGGCTTGGACAAATTTAAATGCATATTTGTCACATTCCCAGCCCTCCATTGGACTCTAAAGCTGGCAGAGATGACAATAAAGGGTGTGGGTCAGCGGATACATAGACCAGCTAAAAAGATCCAGATGCCATTTGGATACATTTGGAGGATTGTAGTTGAAAAGATTTGAGATGTAAAATGTGGAGAACTACAGTTAGGGAGGGGAAATCACCAGCATGCTGGTCAGTGCAAATTGGGGCAAGAGAGAAAGTTGCTGCTTTCCAAGTAAGATAAAGTGACCAGATTTGTTTTATTAAATCCAGGGACATATTTTTTTTATTATTATTGGCAAATAGCACAAGACTGCATAATACACAGAGCGCTGGACCGTATAATACACAGAGTGCTGTGCACGGGGCCGCATAATACACAGAGTGCTGGGCACGGGACTGCATAATACACAGAGCACTGGGCACGGGACCATATAATACAAAGAGCGCTGTGTACGGGACCATATAATACAAAGAGCGCTGGGCACAGAACTGCATAATACGACACGGGACAGCATAATACACAGAGCGCTGCGCACGGGACCATATAATACAAAGAGCGCTGGGTACGGGACCATATAATACAAAGAGCGCTGGGCATGGGACCGTATAATACAAAGAGCGCTGGGCACGGGACTGTATAATACAAAGAGCGCTGGGCATGGGACCATATAATACAAAGAGCGCTGGGCATTGGAACGTATAATACAAAGATCGCTGGGCACGGGACCACATAATACACAGAGCACTGGGCACAGGACTGTATAATACAAAGAGCGCTGGGCTTCCCCTTGAGATGGGTGACCAATGTGATTCGATACTTGGGAGTTGATGTTACGCATGACCCTGCTGACTTGTACTCAGTAAATTTTGCCCCGTTGCTTCTACGTCTCAAGACGGATCTTCCTCACTGGCACTCCCTCACGCTGAAGTGGTTCGGACGGTGCAGCACCCTAAAGATGACCTTGCTGCCGAGGATACTGTATTTGCTTCAGGCGCTTCCCATCCGCCTCCCCCCTACATTCTTCAAGCGTATTGACTCCATGTTTCGTGCCTTTGTCTGGTCGCACCGCAGGCCTCTAATCCGGCTCCAACTCCTTCACTTGGCTAAGGATAAAGGAGGAGTTGGCCTCCCATACATGAAAGCCTATTACAGGGCCACTCATCTAGCTAGGCTGGTGGACTGGCACTGCCATGCGGAGGCAAAGCATTGGGTGGCCATGGAGCTGGAGGATTCTGGGGACACGGCAAAAAGCTGGCCGTGGATCACCACACCTTTGCCGAAGGATTTGACTGCCCACCCCACGCTGGGCAGCACATTATTGGTGGTTAGGGATGCCTTTCGGCACTCATCGGTGGCCCCGATGCCCTCTCCTATGGTGCAAGTTCTGGGTAATCCGGAGACTTCGCTCTGGGCATTCAGAATCCTCATTTTAGACAGCTGGTAATCGGCTACGTTTGTGTGACTTTCTGGACCCCAGTGGCCGCCTATCAGCAGAGGCTGGGGTGTTGGTGGCCGAACCCCCCTTTGGACTTCTGGAGCAGCCTGCAGTTACGCAATTTTCTGAGGGGATGCTCACGGATCCCGGGTATTTCTCGTCAGCTTACCGACCTGGAACGAGTCTGCCATAGGGGGGGGACCCAGTGTGGCACAGTCTCTCGCTTATTTATTCCATGTCTCTTTGGAGGACAACCCCGCAGCATGTCTGCTCCATCTCTCCGAGCGTCCCATTCAGAAATATAAGGCCTCCCTTACTATACAATTGCTGAATGCTGCCAATGCATGCATCCCTCTCTGTTGGAGATCGTAGAACCCACCGGCGAAGTCCTTATGGTTCTCTAAAGTGAACGAACTGAGAGACATGGAAGATCTTACGGCCACCTTGCACAACAGGGAGGAGACCTTTCGGGAGACTTGGAGACCCTGGAATCATTTCATCTACACGTACGAGAATCTCCGTGAAGTGGCAAGGTCTGGTTGACCCGCAGGGCTTGCCTTGCCTCCTGGTCGGGAGATACTCTCACACTTCTTTTTGTTATTCTATTCTCTTGTTCTTTGCCCCCTCTTTCTCTGGCCCCTTCTCTAAGGGTCGGTTCTCGGCCTTCTCCTCTTTCTCTCCCCCTCCTCCTTTAGTTTATAGCGCAAAAATTTAAAATGCAGAGGTGATCAAATACCACCAAAAGAAAGCTCTATTTGGGGGGAAAAAAGGAAGTTTTGTTTGGGTGGAACGTCACACGACCGCGCAATTGTCAGTTAAAAAGACAGTGCTGAATCGCGATAAGTGCTCTGGTCAGGAAGGGGGTAAATTCTTCTGGGGATGAAGTGGTTAAAGCTGATGGATCTCACTGCTTCTTTCTGTGAGTGCACCATTCTATTCTTGGCGGCCATGTTTTAGAAACATTTTAAGCTCAGTTGCTTAGGCTCAAATTTATACATGCACAGCTAAATGCATCAGAGAATTGACCTAAATGCTTTATTGGTCTTAATATAAAAGATACATAACATCTGTTAAAAGAAAAAAAAAACATTACTTCCCCTCATTACGTGTATAGCTCTCCTCATTAAAAGGGCCAAGCACTTGCTCTCACTTGGCATCAGGCGAAAGCATCTTCCATGTAATTAGAGCCTGAAGATCCTTAATCTTCTAATCTACCATAATCACATTAATGCAACTTCAACTGGTTTATTTTGACATTTGTAATCCTGTTTGTCACAGTAAACAAGATAAACAATATTCTTGACCTACTGAAACGTACTGACATAAATAATAATCTCTTGACATAAAAATAAAAAAAAATTCATAAAGACAAGAGAACTTCGCTTTTTTTTTTTATAAACCAAATGCTTTACTATAGTTAGCTTATCCAGGGTCCACATTAAATTCACATCAGATACACTATATGCACAGAGGTTGTGTATTCTACTTTTTTTTTTTGGCAGAACAAAATAACCTCGCTGGTTCTGGTAAAATGTAATCCCAGGTAAAGTATATATGCACATTCAACTGGTTATATTAAAATTTCTATACTGCAAGCCCCATAGTAGTAATTGCTGTCAGTGTCCACGCCAAAGCAGTAAGATATATCGGTGATGTATAAACTAATTGCTGCAACCTTACAGCGAATTGTACTTCTTGGGACAGAGCTGGCGTCTCAATTACATTATACCCAGCAACTTTGGCCCCATGGCACCAGTGCAGCTACCCATCTTGCTATATGTCTCTGCTTTGACGCTATCTCTCCATGCCTTACCAGCACTGAGCCTACTTTACCAGATTGCTTTTGACTTTGAACTCCAAACTCTGCTAAGGGTCTGTATTGCCCACATATTTCCTGTGTCAATCTTTTTATTAAAGTTTTGAACACAAAGATACAGTAGTTAAGTATACATCCAGATAAAGTAAAGAAAACTCCTGGGGTAGTTCGTCATAAGCAAAACCTTACAATTAACCTTAAAACGAGGATAGAGATCCAACCATAGGATTGACAATGCATCAGAAAAGTAAAAGTAAAAAAGGTAAGATAAAAAGAGAGAAGGATGGGAGGGTGGAAGGAGAATAAGAAAAACAAAGTAAAGAGAAGAAAACAAGGGAAGAGAAATTGAGCGAGAGCCCCTCATCCAGAATCCCATCCAGCCATCAAACCCGTGTTGACCTCAGGTGTTCAGTACCTGAAGATAAGAGCCAGTGGGTCCATATCCTTTCAAATAAGGATGGTTTGTCCCGCAGGACATTGACTATTTTTTGTGCAACATGATCAAGGAGAGCTTTTACTTCATTAGGGCTAAAACAATCATGTGGCTTTTCCAAGAGGTTGCAATAGCTATTTTTGCTGCCAAGAACATGTAATATATTAGAGGCTGTGTGGAGCACAGGATGTTTTCGGCAGGGTTCCTTAAGTAGTGCGATCCGAGGATCTTTTGTAATGTTAACCATAGTTACCGAGTCGATTAAGGCATGAATCTGTATTCAGGAACGCCAGACCTTGGGGCAGGTCCACCACACATGGAGGACAGAACCTACCTGGCCACAGCCTCCAAAACAGAAAGGTGACAAATCCGGGTACATCTTAGGGAGGTGTTCTGGTACCAAGTACCATCTTACAAAAAACTTTTACCCTGCCTCAAAATCAGGGCAGCATTTATAATACTCTTGTGGATGTGTGTAGTCCAGGATCACCAATCCTTCACCTCAGGGGCCATGCCCAGGTCCCCTCTCCCAAGAAATTTGATAGGAGAGTTTCGATGAAGGGGAGACGAAAGATTTGCACACCATTGAGATTGAGCCCCACTGGAGTCTCTTGTGTACATCTATTTTCGAACAGTGTGTAAACTACCAGATCAGGACTTTTCTTCTGCAACAAGCAAAGACAATATTGTATTTGTATTAAGTGGAAGCACTCAGTGGGGAGCATCTCCAAATCCTGCACAAAATATGAAGACAGGTGCACCCCTCTATGGTCAAAAAAAAGTGTCCTATGCAAAAAAAAAAAAAGTCTACCAGTTAAACTGAGCAGGTGACATACCTTCATGAAATTGCGAGTTAATAAATAAGGGCGCTACTGGAGTGTGGGGGGAGCAGAAAGGCCAATGTCTGCAAGTCAAGGATAGCTGGCGCTGCCAAGTTAGGTAGGTTTATGCAGACACTCGCTCCTCTGCACCACTTGCCCCACCATAGTTAACTGGTGCCTTTTTGGGCTCTCTAGCTGCCATATTGGTCGGCAATCTCCTCCACCGCCGTCCTCCACTTAGGAAGAAAGACAAAAGTAGCCCGAGATGCAGACTGTTGAGCGGTGTATAACAGTGGCGGTTCACACCACTGTGACCGGATCGCTGATACAGTTTCTGGGCCACCTGTGAGTAGGCCTAAACCTGCAGGATATTTCAGCCCTAGGCCTGCCTATAACCTGCCTCACAGGGTTACCATCCGACCCTGTCATCTGGTTAGATGGTCGCAGTGTAGGGACTTAAAACAGCTGTCAATTGATTACGTTTCCTGTGGGGAGGAGCCTCATCTCAGGTGTGCTGTCCTGGAAGGTGATAGGAGAAAGGGGGGCTCTGGGGGAAGCTGCAGCACAGGTGGCTTTCATCTTAAATGCATAGAATACATTAAAGCGGTGATCCGCTTAATTTTTATTTATTTTTTAAGTCAGCAGCTACAAGGACGCCACCATTTTTGGTAAGTGAATAAGGAAGTGATGCCTTGCGGCTTCACAGCCTGGTTTCCTACTGGGCACGTGCGAGTCGCGTTGCACGGTCCCTGCTGTCTTCTGGGACCTGTGTGTCTCGCAGAAGACAGCAGAGGGGGCGCCAGACATGGCGTAGACACGGGTATCTGCTCCCCTGAAAGGTGCCAAATGTGACACCCGGGGGGGGGGGGGTTTATAGGATTCTGAAAAGCGAAAGTTCCGTTTTTGGGTGGAACTCCACTTTAAGGTAAAACACCATGAGACTACAACCCCTTTAAAGGTTGCTGAAAGGGCCTCTTTACAGGATCTGAACATTTTAGGATAACATCAGACAATACTTGCTAAACAGAAAGAAAAAAAAAATTCTGCAATCCCTGGTACATTTGATCGTGTCTAGAGGGCTGGCTTTCTTTTTACTGGATGCCTAATATAACATCCAAAAGGTCAGTAACATCCTCTAGAGACAACTTGAGACTGGACCCTTTACCGGTATCACTTTGACTGTCCACCAGCTCAGAATCCGAAGTATCCTAAACCTGAAGCTACCACCACTGGGGAAGAGGGTGCTGACTGGCTGGATTACAGGAGGTCTGAATTTGTGGAATAAGATTATGGCATGCCTGAACAGTAAAAGTCATCTCATCCTTCACTGAGCAGAGGAACTTTGAATAAATCAGATTCCTCCTTAGGTAAGATTGAAATGCAGGGGGACAACAGAGCGACTTGGAATAGTTATAGGACAGCCTGTAGCCATAACCTGAGCACTTCTTTTTAGGGGGAAGGTTTTTCCTTAAAGGCACCCTTCGCCTGCAAGAGTGAAAAGTAATATTGTAGAACTCAGATTCTAGCCAGACTCAGCGGTCCCAGCTGACCCGCCTATACCTGACCACCTCAAGCTCTGGTCAAGGAGATGAATGCAAGGATGTAAATTTCTCCATGACGGACATGTATAATACATTAGAGCCCATCTTGGAGAATGCAGATTGAGAGGTTTGCCAGGCCTAGTCTTAATAGGGCATTATAGGGAACCTGGGACTTATTAATATGCAAAAGTTCCAGGAGGAAAAGTTAACCTAAAAGACAAAATTATAGTAAGCATCAGGGTCCTCTGCATCTAAATAAATGGCAAAGCAAGCATAAAAAGTGGACTGTAAATTTAAGTTAAATGAGATGATATACGCTGCCGTTAGTGTCTGCAACCAACTTGAAATAGTCTTCAATGCACTCCATAAAACCTTCAAGCCTGGAGCACTTCCACACTTCCATACTGCAAGTGGCACCATAAAACTCCAAGCAGTGGCACCTTCCAGACTGCAAGTCTGAGCTTCAACCCTCAAGGCATATGCTCTAGTAAAAGGGTGTGCGATAGAACAATTTGGGGCTGTAAATTAAGCTCAGGGACTGAGGTTTCTTTGGAGATGGAAATTAAAGCGAAGTTCCACCCAAAAAGTGGAACTTCTGCTCATCTGCTTCCTCCCGTGTCACCTTGAGGGGGGGGGGGGGAGACATGATACTGGAGCGGGGCCGAGGCCTGCTGTCTGTGTCAACAGATGCAGCCACAGAACTCAGGAGCATGCCCACATGAGTACCCCCAGGGAGAGCAGCTCTTCATGGGGGCACTCAAGAAGTAGGAGCCAGGAGCGCTGTGGGGGACCCACAAGAGGAAGATCGGGGCCACTCTGCAAAATCACTCCACAGATTTGTTATTTCGTAAAAAATACAAAAGGATTACAATCACTTTGAGGACTCAAAGGTAGATCTGAAACCTGCAATTAGGTCTGTCTGAAAAACTGACAAGTGGGCCTGATAGGAAAGACCATGTAAAAAGGGCTTAAGTCTACGCTTCATTTTTTTTTTTTTTTTTACACACCACCTTGATATATTTTTCTGCCATGTGGATTTGATATCTGGCCCAGGTGGCAATATAGATTGAAAATACCACATTTAAATATTAGGTATATACATATATAATGCTTTTGTGCCTGCAGCGGTCTTCCCAGTCTTTATTAATTATACAGCGCTAACAGTTTGCGCAGTGCTAAACAAAATTAAGGCAGACGTTACAATTCAGTACAAGAGGAATCAGAGGGCCCTGCTCAAGAACATAAGCTCCCTATAAAGACCCGACAACCAGAATAATGAGCTGCGTCATGGCTGCTCTCTAAATGCGGAGTTCAACCCTAAAGTGGAACTTCCACTCATTGGATTCCTCCCCCCTCCAGTGCCACCTTTTAGGGGGAGGGAATACCGGTCTTTGACAGCTATCCTTTCCCACTTCAGGGAGTCCAGGACACGGCCCATGACGTCACCACAGGGCCCCCTCCTCGGCAACTGCATGCGCGGTAGGGTCCCCAGCATGAAGCCGAAAGGCTACACTGCCGGGTTCCCTTACCCGCAATGGTGGCGGCAGCGCCCGACAGCTGATGGAAACAGCTGCGGTGCCGACATCGAGGGACTCCAGGACAGGTAAGTGTCCTATTAAAAGCCAGCAGTTGCAGTAGGAGTAGTTGCTGGCTTTTAATTTTTATCCGGAACTACGCTTAAAGGAAATGAGAAATGTCTGCCATACCCAGCATCTCTAGTACAGCAAGTGGACATCTCTTATTGGTGCTGCAGGTCACACACAGCACCATCTAGCGGCTGGAAAAAGATTCAGAGCTGTAAAGAACCAAGGATCATAGAAGTGCTGACCCACAGAGGAATAGTAGCCATGAAATTAAGCTGAATGTTTGATTTTCTGTTCATCAGCGACCAATGAAGAAATAATGTGGACCCAAAACACATCCGCTTAACAGACAGGGTAACTTTTCTTCTGAAAAACGCAGTTAAATCTTGGAGTTTGGACACAAATTCTGCTTCCTGCAACAACTCTTTAGGGAACTTGTTCCAAACAATACCTTCTGTAAGAAAATTGTACAAACTGCATATTAAAAAAAAAAAGGGTACATCATAAAGCAGTCTTAACGTTTCCAAATGTATTTTAATATCAGTATTTTTTTTTTTATTATTCTTGGATGTTTCCTTCTAAACTTTCCAATATGAATTAATACACATTTGTCCTTCAAGTCAAAAATGAACAAAAAAATAAAAATGAAAACAGTATTTTTATTATAATTATTCCTAGAGCAAAGTGAAACCCATATTAACAGAAACTAAACTCAGGCAAAGATATATAAAAAAAAAAAAAAAAAAAAAAAAAAAGGGAAGGGCAAGGGAAGTTAGACATTTACCAGATGGTTATTCTTTAAAATCAGGTTTCAATGTTGTAACACTGGTGTCACTACAAGTGATCCTCCATTAAAAAAAAAAGAAACATTTTAAAGACTTCGGTAAGCATACTAGCAGACACTACTTTCAAGACCACGTAGTAAGGTTACACCCCATGTTGCAGAGTAGTAGTTTACATATAAATAGGTAGCATACTACAAAGTGTAGGCTGCAGGTTTGTACTACATAAAGTCTTTTAGGGACTGAAGTGATGCTTCCATCACCACCCAGGGCCACGTGTGCATGGGAAAGTTTCATATATTTAGTGGCAGGTCTAAATACATCCTTAAGAGAAACGATACCTAGTCCATGGAATGAAAGTGTCAATGACCACTTGTATCAGAACCACAACATATTGTGCTCAGTCCAAGTAATGTTCAAAGCACAACCAGCATTTAAGGCAACCTTGTCTTTTGCCCATGCAGTGCAAAGCACAAGGTTATTGGATTTCTTCTCAACCCAGCAGCACACACTCATTTTTCGTTGGCACCTTTGCAGCATCAGTAGTCAGGAAAAACAGACCTGTGTACACTTTAAAGCAGAAATCTCTATCCTTTACAGCCAAAAAAGCTGCCATTTTTACCCGTTTGATCTGCAGTTGCCCTGGTGCTGCAAACAAGTTAGCTATGACTCCAGCCATTTGACGGCTTGACAGTTTGTTTGAAAGCACAAGCAACTGAGACAGTCATCATAAATAGCATGCCTGGAATCTGTGCGTTTGGGTAAACGGTTAAATCAACGAGTTTAGCCTTACTTCAAGCTGTGTTAGTGCTTGCAGAGGGGCCGAGGTCTCCTACTGTCACAGCATTGAGCAACTCACCTGGCACCAGTGCCATCACATAGAAGAGACGTACAACTGACCATACATGGATCTAGATTGGGCCAGCTGGGCAAAACTTCCATCTGTGTATGGCCGTTCTCATTCATGAGAAGTCAATCCATTGACCAACTTCTCATGAACCACCTTGTTGGCAAATTTTGCTTTGACCAGCTCAAGCAGTCAATCGACTGCAGTGCTCAGAGTTTTCCGAAATACATCGACACAGCAGGGAGGATTCCCTCATCCACCTTGAATGTATGATTGAGGGAGATGGTTCCGTTTTTGTTTAGCCACATAGCTGAAGGGAAAAACTGGAACCATGTATGGCCAGGTTAGGTCACACATGCCAACATACACACAAGTTTTGAGTATGTCTTTACTCCAGGTAGTTGAACAGAGCAGAGAACAGTATATGCTGCTGGGGAAGTAACGGATAGTTATTATTAACACTTACATTTCACACAAAAGGATGACTTCTATTGTGAACCACCATGTCCATACACACCAAGGCAGCCCAAAGCTCTGCTGAAACCTTCACTGCTATGGGGCCCTAACTGTAGGCTTCACCAGAATAACCGCTATAAGTGGAAATCTACATTTTATTTTCATCTGTCTAGGAACCAAAGCGTTCCCTAAAGTCTGCTCCAGCTTTCAGGATTTGGACTGGTGGTCGGATTTGAAATGCAGTGCCATCTTCTACAACACAACCAAGCAAAAAGGCCAGGCTATCAAGCATTGGCATGGTAGGACTTTATTGAATCAAGTGGTCTTTCTTGCATACTAAACAGATAACTAGGCACTTAAGGGAAAGTTTCTGCCCAATTTCTGAGAATTAAATCCAGATTATGTATTTGAAACTGAAATAGTGCAGGGTTAAGTACTGCTGCTGTATGATTTTCAGTATCAAATTAACTGTGTGAGGTTTACAAATAAGGACTTATTTAGATTTGCGGTTTTATTTGCAGTTGAGACACATTTTTTAGCACACTTCTTAAGCTGCAGTGGACAGGGATGTTTACATGTTCTGGTCACAAATCTGTGCTATGTGCCCAAAACTACTACTTCGTGTTCGGCGGTTACTAAGCCTGCCAACTGCCACCTATTCAAATGAATGGGGAAAACGCTGCAAACACCCTGCAACCATATGCAATACATGTAGCTGAAGTCAGTGTGGTAGTTACAGGGTTAAAATGTCACTGCGCCAACACCTATAGTAGCCGATCGTGATAATCGCAGGTAAAACCAGGCATGTTGGTTGTACTAAAGTTGATCAATGGACATTCAGCCTGCCCATACACTGTTCGAATCAGCCAAGATTTGAACTGTGTACAGCATGCTTAAAAACTTTTTGGATGCATTTTAAACTACTAATAATCAAGATGCCAATCATTAGCTGTAGCTCTGGAAAACAAACAATTACGCCCAACAAATACATGGCAGAGTAATAAAGTTATCCAAAAGGCACAGTAATGAGCTTTATATATTCAATATGGGAAACAATTGTGCCCATGAAAACACTTTCCTATTTAAATGACCCTTTACGATTAGTCTAACCTTTCAACATCACTCATAGACTAAGTTGGACAACCCTTATGACCCAGGTCCCTTTTGGTTAATCCATTTGTAAATACAGGTGTCGATGGATGCAGAAACACATTACTTAGTACTAGGATTTGAATACTTCTACTTTTGTACACTTCCCTTTAAAGCAGGGGTGCCCAACCAGTGGCCACACGTGACCCGCAGAGCCCTCTTATGTGGCCCGTGACCTCCTGCTCTGGGATGGAATAGAATACTGTTATTGAAGGTCAGTTTATTACTAAAAATCACAGTGTATATATGGGCATATGTTTTCTGCAATGGTTACTGGGCTGCTTTCAAACTGATCCTCAGGTGCGGAGCAGTTTACCTGCGGGTTACCTGCATTGAGCCATAGACTTCTGTTATTACCTGCGAGTGTGGTGAGCTTTCTGAAAGTGCACCAAACCTGCAGAATATAATAGAAGCCTATGGCAAAGTGCAGGAAAGCCAAAGGTACACTGCGTTGCACCCTTGGTGCAGGTAAACCACAGCGCATCAGTGTGAAAGCATCCTTGGGCCCCTTTCACATAGTCAGACCGACAGTCTGACCAATTGGACCCTCCATTCACCTCTAAGTAGTGGCAGACATAAACCGACTTGTGTTCTACCTCCAATACGCTCCACTAAAAAGTATTGTGGGCTGCATCTGTCTACTCTGTACATGCTCATTGTGGCCCGCGGCCGGTTACCAAGTCGCTTAAGTGGCCCTCGCTCTGCAAAAGGTTGGGCACCCCTGCTTTAAAGGAAGTACACAAGCACCTTCCTGAACAGATGTAACTGATGAAGGCCACAGATCTGTCTGGATACAATGTGAAATAAGCACTGCACTCCTACACTCATTTTAACCACAGATTAGAGACTATTTTGAATGAGGTTGACAGTTAAGGTACCATTGTTTTTATATTGACATACCACAGGAATGATCAGACATCTTGGGGTTGCAACACCTCCTACGTGGTCTGAAAAGCCTCATGAACCTACGGTCTGCAAGATTAGTCACTTCTGCTGTGACCCCAAAAACAGATAGCACATTTAGTAATAGTTGTTACTAAGGCATCTATATTATTTTGGCTAAGAGACAAAATTTGTCGTTCATGATCAATGCGCAAAAGGGAGAGTGAGCTTTTAAAACTCCTTTGGTTTCAGCCACTCACAATGTCTGTGAATGTATAGACTCAAATGTTAACAGCATCGATGCCACAGCAGGCATTGTACAGAGGTGCAAGCAGGCAAGTTACACGCCAGCATTGTGTGAACGTCAGCATTTGCATTTTTTTTTTTCTTAAGACATGTTTCAGCAAGATTCAGAAAAACCAGAAAGGCTCAAAGCAATTGCCACCAAATGTGAAGAGGTTTACAGTGAAATTACATTTTTTTTTTCTTTACAACAGTTTGAAAAAGTGTGGTATATAACCCATGAACAATTGCCCGCACTAGGTTCGCTGCAACTGAACCATAACCACGGGTCAGCCAAAATCATGGACTCCTCAGGTCAGCAGTTACTACAGCATGCAAGGGTGTCTGCTGCTGGAACAGACCAGATGTCAACCATGGTAAGGCTTCCTTCTCAGATCTGGACTACCATCTGTCTAGTATTTCAAACACAGCAAAACTCCAAAGAACAAATATTAAAACCCTTAATATTCAAAGCTTTTTTTTTTTTCTTTTTCTTTTTTTAAACTGCCTGGAAAAAGTTGTACTGTGAAGATGAAAAGAAACGCTAACACTTTCCTTTGTCCCTAGTAATATGGATTTCACTTTAATAAAAACCTATGCTCTGCCAGATTAATCTTCAAAGTGGACCAATCGCCTACATAAAACTGAGGCAACCTTGTTTTTTTTTGGTCTGAACCAATATTCTAGAACTAGAAAGAGACAGTGACATGATCAGTTCCTACTAAACTTAAAGAATATCAGTCTAGACTAAAAAAAAAAAAAAAATGATGTCCCCAGTCTCTGCAGGTGATGGATCGACTTTAAAAGGTAATAAAATAGCTCCACTTCTAGGAAGGGCCTCTTGACTTCTTATTATGAACAAGGGAGGCCACAGGAATTTCATGTACCTTTCTGGCAATCTCACTTGAATATTTCATTAAATGACGAAAGGGGAATCAGAACAGGTTTAAATATCAACAAGGAGGATGGGGAAGGGGTGAGGGGGCCCAAGTCCAGTCTACTAGGTTTCCGGCTTCTGAAAATCTTCTTAACAAAAAGTTTATTTTCGTTTAACGGTTGTCAGCTGTGTAGAGGGATAAGAAGTCCACAGAAGGGGAAGGGAGAGGGTGTATTGTCCAAGTTACAGATCCAAGTCTACTGCCTTGTCATCTTTTTGAGGTCCTTGCCAACAAAGACTCAGGCTTCCACTCGACAGGGGTTGTGGATCTGTTGCAAGGCTCCATTTCAAATCCAGCTTTTTGTGGCTCTAATAAGCCAGTAATTGAAATGTTCCATGGAGCACTCGCTGCTCTCCGCCAAAAGGGAAGAAACATATTCCAAGGGAGCCGCGCAACTCCTCTGCCGACATTAACAGAATGTGTAACGCAGCAGAGAATCAAATCTCATGCCTCGTCCATGCTCTCAGTTTGACAAGCTGTTGTTGGAGGAAGCAGATGTTGATGCTACTGCAGCGGTGGCTGGGCTATTGGTGGAAACAGATTTACGAATGTGCGGCAGTAGGTAGGGGTCAGATGCTAGCTGGTGGACATCTATCCGATCCTCCTTCCTATAGGCAAGGCAACGGCGGATAAAAGCCTGTTGGAAGAAAAAGAGGGGATATTATTGTGAACAAGGCAGAGAGCTACCTTCCACCCCTCTGGGTGTACACACAAAAATCAGGGGTGCAAGAGTATAGATACCTTGGCTTCTGGGGTCACAACTGGCTTTGGAGGAAACTGGACCTCTGTGGCTTTTAAGATGGTATTCTCTTGTAAGATATCCTGCTGAGACTGGTTGTGACCAAATGGCTGCAAGATAAATCATAGCAAACATGTTTTAGGTCGCTTATTTTTAAAGCATGAAAGACAATACGAGTGTAATGTTTAGCCCAGTTCTGGATAGATTGGAACCCATCATAATTAAAAAAAATTGTGTGTGTCCACCTGGGGAAATTCACCCCGACTTGGTGACTCATTATGCAAAGCGATGGGAAATCCAAAAGTGTATCATTTGGGAACAAAAAGCTATGGTTAGAGAGATACGTAAAGCGACAGCTGCTAGTTATTTTCTTCTAGGGGTGAGCACAAAGATGAAAAAGTGTGACACTATTGCTGTAACCAAGAGATACGTAGTAATACTCCCTTAGTGCCAGCCTAAAGAACAAAAAAACTCTGTATAAGATTAAAAAAAGCCAAAAAAAGCCAAATTGGAATAAAGATAAAATGTTGAAGTCTGTTTTAGACGAAACGCATAGGGTATTACGCCGGCTTCAGCCACCCCAACACTGTGCTTTTTACCATTTCCAATTTGGCTTTTTTGGATTTTTTTTTATCTTTTACGGAGTTTGTGTGCTATTGATCATTTGAATTGACTTGCATGTGGCATTAGAGAAGTTTTTATTGGAAAACATTTTTACTGTTTTACGCTATGAGTAGCCTTTGTTTTTTTTTCACCCCACTTTTACCACATATCATTGTTTGGTAAGAGGAGCAAGTTTTGGAATTTCCCCTTCATATTGGACGAGGATTGGAGATCATATACATTGGATAGCGTGTATACTATGCTGTCGTCCCATTAAGGAGGAACTGGAAACATCTATGAGGACTCCTGTTAATCGATTCAGCTTTTCATGCTTGTAAGATCTATCATCGTAAGGCGAGTTGGATCCAGTGTGTCCGGTAAGAGTACCCATCCTTATCCCTTACTCTGATGGTGGAGGCACTCCCGGGTGTATTTGTCATCTTACAAGATCTCCGGTCTATGTCTAAAGACAATTGGATCACTTATGGCTTATTACTAGCCCACTGACGGAGCTGTGATATTTATTGCAACATCAATATATAACATTGTTGACTTATCACTTAATGCATTTTTGCGTTTTATCATTTACTTCTTTAGTTTTGGAGATCTACACACCCTTTATTTACTTTGTTCATTTCCATTAAGGCTTATGCACATAGGTGTCTGCATTGTTTTAACATTTATTTTATATGCACTTTGGAGATTCACATTTGTATGTTACACTTCTATGTCACATATATCCTCTAAGTGACAGATCCTAGGATGTTCTTAACGCTGGCACTAAGGGAGAGTATCACTACGTATCTCTTGGTTACAGCATTAGTGCCACACTTTTCACTTTTTCATTTTCTATAAAACTAGTCGGTTTGTTGTGTTTGGCAGCTTAAATCTGTTCACCTTTAAGATTGGCGCAATATTTTTATTATATTTTCTTTGTGAGCACAAAGATCCCTACACTAATTTGATCCGCTGACCCACAAGAAAACCTTGCTCCCCATGGTCCAGTGGTGGACTGTTCCTGTCTATGGAGTGTCCAGACATGAGGAACAGTCCCCTTTAGGAGTGTGGGGCTGCCAGACTGGTCTTGTGCGAGGAGGATCGGCGGGTCAGGTAAATACAGTGAGAAAAAAAATGAATTAGATGCTCTGCAGATTTGGTAAGTTTGCCCACTTACAAAGAAATTAAGGGTCTATAATTTTTATCATAGGTGTATTTTAAGTGAGATAATCCAAAAATCCAGAAAGAAATAAACATAAAACAAAAAATGCGCCCTCCATAATTTATCTATAGGATTAAGGTCTGGAGAATGACTAGGCCACTCCATGACCTTAATGTGCTTCTTCCTGAGCCACTCCTTTGTTGCCTTGGTAGTATGTTTTGGTTGACTGTCATGCTGGAAGACGCATCCACGACCCATCTTCAGTGTTCTGGCTGAGGGAAGAAGGTTCTCATCCAAGATATTACAATACATGGCCCCGTCCATTGGCACCTCAATGCGGCAAAGTCGGCCTGTACCTTTAGCAGAGAAACAGCCCAGACGCATGATGTTTACACCTCCATGCTCGACATTAGAGTTTGCGTTCTTGGGGTCATAGTCAGCATTTTTCTTCCTTGGCGACAGCCAAGAAACCTCAAGGATTTAGAAAAGATTAAAAAAAAAAAAAAAAAGACCCAAAACACACAGCCAAGGCAACAAAAGAGGGTTAGTTAAGCACATTCAGGTCCTGGAGTGGCCTAGCCAGGCTTCAGACCTTAATCCTATAGAATATATGTGGAGGGCGCTGAAGGCTTGAGTTACCAAACATCAGCCTCGAAACCTTAAATAACTTGGAGAGGATGTGTAAAGAGTGGACCAAAATTCCTTCTGAGATGTGTGCAAATCTGGTAACAAACTACAAGAAATGTCTGGCCTCCGATTGCCAACATGGGTTTATCCACCGAGTACCAAGTCATGTTATGCTTGGTGATCAAATACTTATTTTACTCACTGAACTGCAACTTAATATATTAACACATTTGTATCATGCGTTTTTTCCGGGATTTGTGGTAGATATTCTGTCTCCATCATTCAAAATACACCTATGATAAAATTTATAGACCCTTCAATTCTTTGAAAGTGGCACTGCACAGGGAAAAATGTTTTTGCCCAGGGTTCTGCTTTAAGTTTGTCAGGATAGGCTTTTAGCGTATACATATAGTAGACATTTAAAGGGATTCCAAACCCTGCTATTGCACCAACATTTAAACGATAGGGCACACCACTTTTAATTTACACATGAACCCACTTTGATAAAAGTAAAAATACCCCTTTACATAATTATAAGTGTTGCACCGAATTGAAAATTCTGTAGCGAAAACCCGAAATAGACAGCTAAAAAAAAAAAAAAAAAAAAAGTGGAACCTCGGATTGCGAGTAACGAGCGGTTCACAATACAAGCACTGTATTTGAAAAAGTCCTGACTCTGTTTGCGAGTGTTGTCTCGCAAAACTAGCAGGATTCAAACCAAAGCAGTGCCCAATATCACGCTTGGTCTGAGGTGGGGGGCGCCGGAGCCAAGCTGAACGGTGCCATTAAGAAATGCTCGTAATATCTCGAGAATACTGTGGATTACGAGCATTCTCCTGAAACGGATTATGCTCTTAATCCAAGGTGTGTGTGTGTGTGTATGTGTATATATATATATATATATATATATATATATAGATTTGATCATGACTTAAATACAAATTTAATTTTGGCAAAACACAGATAACCCCATTTTCGACCAAACATTTACGACGGCCAATATATCGGTTGGTGCATCCCTAATATGTATATGTCATGTGACCATTTACTGCAGCTCTGCCCAGACTAAGCTGGAGCAGGTCACGTGTCGTCCCCATCGCGCCCCCCGGCTATGCAAAGCAAGGTAAAGCCGTCAATAATACAAGCCAAACACGCCTTTAGGTGGACCAGATCCTCGACTACAGCTTCAATCTATTTCTCCTGAGGTTACCTGTGGGTTTTTCTTTGTTACCAAACAGTTCCTGTGGCAGTTGTGGCTGAAATCTTTCTTGATCTACCTGACCTTATCTTGGTATCAAGAGATACCCAAATGTTATACTTATTACATGATTAAACATTACTGACTGGCATATTTAAGGCTTTCTAAATCTTTTTATATCCTTTTCCATATTTGTAAAGTTTCATTACCTTGTTACTTAGGTCTATCGACTGTTCTTTTCTACCTCCTCATGGCTCAGTGTTTAGCCTGCCTAGTGCATCCAAGTGAGAGCTAACAAACTCATTGACTATTTATACACAGACACCAACTGATTTAAAAAGCCACAAATAAGGGGAAATAAACTTTTAATTGCCATTTTTACCTGTGTGTGCCACCTTCTGTGTCTGTACCAAGGCCAAACATTCCATGGTATGTTAACCTTTTTTATATCAGGGCCATTTGGGTGATTTCTGTTATTACGATTTAGAAAAGTACCCAAAAAACTATGCGATAATAAATTGCTTCATATGATTGCTATCCTTAAATAAGAGTTTTTTGCCATGATCAGTCATATTTTTTATATTAATGCCAAAATTTCACAATATCTGCCAGGGTATACAAACTTTTGAGCACAACTGCATGCGATTCTTAATCCTCTTTAATATAGGACTGCACAAGGAGCCAGTGACTGATACAATGGATCACACTCCTCACCAGATCAGACTACTCAGCAAATTACTTTGTACAGGACTCAAACAGCAGGCAAACTTAGCCAATTAATTTTTACTTTTAATCTCACATTTTCTGTAAAATCTGAATGCTCTTAATCAGAAAAAAAGTTGTTTTTTTATCATGTCTGCAAGGGTTACCATATTCTAATATTTTACATTCCTGTCTGGGCGTGGTGGGGAATGTCACAGACATTTCTTTAAGGTCAGAACTGCAAGAGCAGTTGCTGTGAGCAGTCTGTTTGCTTTGAAAACACATGGTGCCAACTACTGTGTGTGTAAGGGTTAACTGCAGAAGTAACTGTCCATAGTGACAATCACTGTATTGTTGGTGTCTAGATTGTTGCCCTGCAAGCAGGAAAACCTGTGCAGGGTAAGGCTGAATGTGCAATCATCAAAACACCATTTTTTTTCCTCCAAAAGGTATCAGAGTGCAACATAGGTGAAAGGAGATATCAGTAATTACACTGAGCGATGCAAGTGAACATTACCTTCCGCCCATACAGACACTGGTAGAAAATGACTCCTACAGACCAAACATCGACCTTGTTTGAAATTTTTGGGGGCTCTTTACCAACCACAAAACATTCAGGAGGTAGGTACCTGGGGGAATAAAACAAAAACAAACAGTCTTAGGTTTATAGAGTAAAGCCAATAACTCCACATACCATTAACAACCATTAAAGAATACCAATAGTAACATTGTCACATCAAGTTACATTACATTCACATGTCATCTTAAAAGACCTACAGTATATACCTTCAATAAAGACATTCATTAAAGAGAAAGTCATTACACCCAAAATATATTTTAAGTCCCTCCATGCCATAGAAACACTGTTCTAGGCAGTGCCACTCGACATGAAACGAACTGCTAAATTCTCCAATTCACTTGCCCTCAGAACACAAGAGATTGCACATCGACCCAAGGCCTGGAGGAGGGGGTCACTCTGGGTTATGAATAAAATAAATTATGCCTAGGCTAGCAGTAGAAGATTTCTTAAATGCTAAATGGATAAAAGAAAAAACTAAAGCTGCACTCTTGCTTGTCACTTACCAGTAGGTGCCAGCCCCTTGTGACGTGAGCTCCATGCCATCCACTGAGTTATAGCTGTCATCATCCATTATTTTAGAGAGTCCAAAATCTGTGATTTTTATCTCTCCGCAGGCAGTACCATTAACCAAAAGGATATTACCTAGCATTTAGAAAGCATAAATAGATTAAAAAAAAGTTAACTTACTCATTAGTAAACATGCATTTCCCTGAGCTTCCATTGGAGAACTATGAACCTGCTCAACATTTTTTCCATGCAAGATGAGAGAAAATCTTCAATATCCCAATTTAAACTTTTTCTTATTCACCATCTCAGGTTGAACTGGATTGACTATTGTCTTTATTGAACCTTACCTACTATGTAACTATCTCATAGAACAGTTTAACAGGTGTAAGACTGCAACTGCCCACTAGGTGGGGGAACCTTTAAATGAAGGCAAACTAAAATCAATCTTTATGGCACAGTACATCTATTCTGAGTATGCCCCTCCCTGCTGCTTCCAAAATTAATGCAACACCTTTCTTGTGTGTAAATTAAACAAGCAGTGACAACACATAGTACCTACCTGGCTTTAGATCATAGTGTATTATTGGTGGCTTGATCTCATTCAAGTACTTGAGAGCATTTACAATCTGCATGATGATGGAGCGGGCCTCCTTCTCGGACATAAGCTTGTGCTGTTTCAAGTAGAAGTCGAGATCGTTGCCCTCGCAGTACTCCAGCACTGTGCAGAACCTGCATAAAATTAAAAAAAATATTTTTTAGACAAAGCCAACAGAAAATCAGGAATACATATAGTTATTAGGTTTATATTGGTTAAGTAGTTTATATACAATCCAGTGTTTGACATCTTCAACAAATGTGTGCACTACGCCATTTTGACTGCACAATTTACTGATTAAATTTTGATTTATCACTCAAAAATGTATTAGATATCCACTTCAATTATCTAATCACTTGAAAAGCATCTGCACATGATTGGGTGTTCAACGTGAACAGGATTTTTTTTTTCAAACACAATTAGATCACTTAGGAGAATAGTCACATATTTTGAGTAAAATACTCTACTTCTTTAGTAAATCAGTCATTATGTTGGAGCCAAGTACGGACCTCCTTTGGACTCTACTTCAAATTCAGTACCACAGCCTGCCCAGTGATCTCAGCATTAGGTATGTATTACTAGATATATTAGGTATCCTGATGACATAATCATAAGGACACCTGTATTCTAACAACCAGCAGGGAGATTGATATTTATTTATATGATCGGACATGCAAACGTGCAGCATCAATGGGATCAATGGCTCCAAAAGAGGATAAGCCGCGACACTTAGGGGAGTTAACTTGCTCATAAGGAAAGAACTTGCTCAAGAATTTAGTTGCCCTTAAAAAATCTCCCGTTGTAAATACCATTTTTATAGAAAGTCTGTACGGTCTCCCTCTCTCTCGCCTTAGGTAAATGACGCGTACACTGCCCACTGTGCCTCCCAGGGCATGTCACATGTCCCAGAAGGCATAGCCGATCATTGAGAAAAAGGGGAGGCGTTTCAAGTGAACTCAGAACAGCCGGCAGCCTAGCAAATCGCACCACAGGGAAACATGCAGATCCAAACTCTGTCACAAGAGTGTCATAGTTATGCAGTAGGGATGAACTCCAGTGTTTTCGCACAGTCCACATACAGAGCCCGCCAGGAAGTCAGCATGGCGCTAAACACAGGCAGGGAGACATTGCCCCGATGCTCGGCTGCAGAGATCGGGAAATGTCTCACTGCCTGTGATTAGCGCAGCGCCGACTTCCTGGTGGGCTCTGCACGTGGAGCGTGCGAACACACCGGAGCTCATCCCTATTACGCAGTAATGTTTGTCAGCTTAGCCCTCTGTGTTCAGTTTGAGAGACCAGCCGCCCCTTACCTGGTTGCTTAAGTAATCTCTTCTCAAAGCATGGCTCCACCTCATTACCTATCAGGGAACTCTATATAAACCTGTGCACTGCCAGCCAGCCCTGCTGATCAATATTGTGTATCTGGCTTCCATGCGCCATTTGCTGTGTGTTCTACGTCCGATTCCAGTTACCGATCTTGGCTTGTTCTCAACTATCCCTGCCTGCTTGTTACCCTGACCTTTGGCTATCTCCTGACTATCCTTTGTGGTCGCAGTCTGCTACGTCCTTTCTTTCTACCTCCCCTGTAGTCTACCGTAAGCATGAGCTGGGAGGCCCTAGGGGTCACGACCTGGAGCCAGACTGCAGCTAAATCTATCTCCACCACTAGGGGCCTCTGGCTCTTAGATTCCACGCCCTGGGAAATCCCATGCTCTAGCTTCCAGTGTCATCCGAGTTGATACAGGAGAGTAGGAACTCTGTAGTACCACCTAGAGCGCCATCTGCAGCAGTCAGCCATAGGGTCCACTACCTTGTGGTGCTCTGCAAACCCCAACAGGGTGCATCTGTCACCTGGACTCAGGTGACCTGATAGAGAAGGAGCTCTCAGCTGGGTGAGAATCAAAAGTCAGCAGAACTAAACAAGGTGGTTTGGTACTTAGGTTCGGTTTACATTTTTTTTTTTTTTTAAAGCAGCAGGGCATTCATCTCTCCAATGGGAGCACGGTGCTAAGAACTACCACCCAGGCCAAGCCAAAAGCAGTCATATTCGGACCACATTTATCAGTATGACTAAACTCATGCTCTAATTTTTGGAGAACTTATAAAAAAAAACTTGTCCATTTTCAAGTCATGCATACCATTATAAAAAGCATGACCACCAAACAATTTCAAATCCACAAAGTTTCAAGTCAACTTGAGGTTAAAAGTGAAAAATAAAACAAGTGAAAAACACATATTTTGCAAATGGAACACCAGGTTGCAAAAACCGAAATCAAACTTTTGGCAGAATGCAAACTAAGGAAAGGGGTGCCAAGTTTAGGCTTGGTAGCCACAAGTGTTTCGGCTACTAATGAAGTGGCCGGTTTTCCTGCAGCTGCACAGTAGCCGTGTATATAAATACCTAGGACGTTATTTATATGCTGTGTGATTCAGTATTTTAGTTTGTCCATTCACAAATTTGCCCCATTTGCCAATATTTTTCAAATATTATTTACCCCCATCAGCATACAACCAAAGAGAGAGATTCTAACAAACAAGATTCACGAGTCATATTTAAATTCAAACAAGAGCATTGACTGCTGAATTTCACATAGAGTGCATTCTCCAAAGATGATCACAAAATCCTCCTTCATTTTCCAGACATCACGTGGTACAGCAGCTGGCTATGACATAATTAGATGCAGGACTGTGTACGGTGCCACATACACAAAGGTGCACGCATAGCTACTTACGAGTCTGTGTCGAGAGAAAAATAGTCATAAAGTTTGACTATCCTGGGATGATCAAGCTCCTTGTGAATACGATATTCCCTGCAGGCATGCCTAGAAGATAAAAATGAAGCATAAAAACAATTAAAACTTGAAAATTGATAACAAGTCAGACAGCTGCTGAAAAACAAGTAGATAAGCATCAGTAAAGTGTCCCATTATAGGAGAATTGCATTAGTGGTGACCTTCCCGAACAATTAGAGCACTAGCCTTGAGACCTAGAACGACAAGGGGGGGTTCAAACATCCATTTTTAAGGGCCAGTTCACACCTTGAATCAGACAGAAACGCACTGTGCATTACGATTCACTATGCCATGCATTAAAATAAGAAAATCTTTAGGCTACTTTCACACTCAGACCGCCCAAGCGTTAGTGGCGCTTTAGCAGCGTTGTGCGGGAGGGAGCAGTGCACTTTTAACCACAAAGGAGGGGTTAAAATCACCCGCAAAGCATCGATGCAGAAGCGCTTTGCATGCAATGTCCATGGATTTCAATGGGCAGGGCAGTGCGGGCACAGTATATACACTGCCCCAAAGATGCTGCTTGTGGGACACTGCAGACCATCCCGCAAGCGCACCGTCCCAGTGTGAAAGCACTCGGACTTTCACACTGGGGTGGCATGAGAGGCGCTTTACAGGCGCCATTTAGAATGCCAAAACACCTGTAAAACGCCTTAGTGTGAAAGGAGTCTTAATGTACAGCAGCCCCCCTCAACCCCTTAATATTTACCTGAGCCCTATCTCGATCCAGCGATGTGCACGTTTGCCATGGCGGTCCGGGACTCCCTCCTGATTGGCTGAGACACAGCAGTGACACCATTGGCTCCCGCTGCTGTCAGTTGAATCGGGAGAGAGGGGGCGGGCCATACCACCATCTGTGTCTGAATGGACACACAGAGCTGCAGTGGTACTTCAGGACAGGTGAATCGGGGCCACTCTGTGGAAAACTAACTGCACAGTGGAGGAAAGTATGACATGTTTTTTATTTAAAAAAAAAAAAACTCGAACGCTTAATATCACTTTAAAGAGTTCCACCTAAAAATGGACCTCCGCTTAACCCACTCCTCGCCCCCTTACATGCCACATTTGGCATGTAATTTTTTTTTTGGGGGGGGGGGGGGGAGTTGGGGCTTCAGGAGAAGGGGACTTCCTGTCCCACTTCCTCCTTCCGCCGAGGGGCTGAAAAGGCGACTAGCTTAATCGCCTTTTCACAGCCCCTCCCTGTAGGCAAGCGCCTGTCCAATCGGACTGCGCACTGCCGCTC
The DNA here is from genome assembly GCF_905171775.1 of Rana temporaria. NCBI lineage: Eukaryota > Metazoa > Chordata > Amphibia > Anura > Ranidae > Rana > Rana temporaria. The sequence goes on along the minus strand of NC_053500.1, from coordinate 29,065,962 downwards.
GCGCATGCGCAGTGGGTGCCCGGCCGTGAAGCCGAAAGCTGTCACTGCCGGGTGCCCACACAAAGAATGAAGACGCTGGCCGGCGAGGGGGGGTGAGGAGCGGAGCCCCGGCCGGCGCGTCGCTAGAGCCGTGGAGCAGGTAAGTGTCAGTTTATTAAAAGCCAGCAGCTACACTTTTTGTAGCTGCTGACTTTTAATAAACTTAAAAAAAAAAGTGGAAACCCCTTTAAGCAACAGTCGGTGGTGGACTGGCTTGGTGGGGTTAGTGCTGCGATGGCAAAACCTTCATGTGTTTCTGGATGTCACTAGGAAAAGGGAAGCCAGCGTGTGCAGAGCCGGATAGACAGTGTGGAGCCTCGATCAGATCCCCAACGATGTGTGGCGGAATGATGGGGCAGCCAGGATGCAAAGGGGGGACCGAGAGGCAGCCAGAGCATCCACCGACCGGAGCAAGTGGATGGGAACACTCGAGTGCAACGACAAACGATCAGGGAACACGGGTCCAAAAGAAGCTTAGAGCACAAGAGGTGGAGAGCAAGCTGAAGCGGATATGTTATTATAGGAGTTGTAAAGGAAAATTTTTTTTTGCTGGACTGGTTACAGGGTAGAGAGACATAATAGTTAACTGATTCCTTTTAAAAATGATTAAAAATAGATAAAAATCAATTATATAATGTACATGTAGTTTGTTTTGTTTTTGCATGTTTCCTGCTTCTCTGCTGCACAGAGCCAATACAGGGCAGTGATGGTTTGGAAAACAAAACGGATTGGTGTTGAGGGGTTTTAGACACACAGTAATCACACCTCCTTGATTAGTGACCACAGAGAGAAAGCTCCCATGACTTTTTTCATCAGGAAACAGACAACCAGGAAGTGTACAGAACAGAGAAGGATTACAGCAAAAACTAACAATGAGGACATGAAACCAGGACTGCAGTAAGGTAAAGGAAGCCATTTAGCTAAAAAAAAAAAAAAATCCTTTAGTGTCCCTTTAAATCAGCACATGCTTTTATCTCAATGAAAGTTTAAATTTTTTTGACCGTTTGTCCTTTCAAGACTGTCCCGATCAGCGCTTTCAAATGTGGTTGCTGCTGAATGTTTTTACCAGTGTATTGATGCATTATTCAAATTTATCATTCCTCATACGGTTACATTGAAGCTCAAGTTATGCAACAAGAATATGGTAAACTCCAATGTAACTCACTTGTGGTAGTTTTCTTTCTTTTCATCCCTCCAGTTCTTATTTAACTGGTGGATCTTCACAGCTACGTATCTTTGCTCCGTTAGGTCAAATGCCTACAGAAAAAAAAAGAAAAAAAAAGTGTTAGTGGCCAGAACAGGACAACCTTAAGGCTAAATTTTCACCTTCATCGTAGATTACCACCTGCATGTTAACAGACCTTTAGGCCAGGTTCACACCTATGCAAATTGAGTGTGGTTTAAACTGCATCCAATTCGCATAACATTATAAAATCCATCGATTTTAATGAGGCTGGTTCACATATGTGCGATGCATTCGCACTGCCAAAAAGTGTGTGTTTTCTAGGCACTGCGGAGCGGCTCAGGTGCGAATTCAGGCCCATTATCTTCTATGGCAGGGATATGCAATTAGCGGACCTCCAGCTGTTGGCAAACTACAAGTCCCATGAGGCATAGCGAGACTCTGACAGCATCAAGCATGAAACCCAGAGGCAGAGGCATGATGGGACTTGTAGTTTGGCAACAGCTGGAGGTCCGCTAATTGCATATCCTTGTTCTATGGGCACGCATCTGATTTGCAGATGTGTTCATTTCTCATCAGGATTTCTCTCATTCTCCTCAATTCCCACCCCCCCAGGTCTCCAAATTCACAGCTAAATCGGAGATGATCTGCTGAATAGCTCTTATCTCCTTGCCGAGATAAAAGCTGGAATTCGCACCGCACAAGTGTGAATCCAGCCTTAAATGCACATTTAGCATGGTTCACATCTGTGAGTTATGGTGTGCTTAAAGCGGAGGTCCACACAAAAAGTGAACCTCCACTTTTCGGAACCCTTCCCCCTCCGGTATCACATTTGGCACCTTTCAAGGGGGAGGGGTGCAAATACCAGTATGATACAGATATTTGCACCCACTTCTGGGAATAGACTCCCGTGGGAGTCACGAACCTCCACCCTCACCCCTCCCCTCTATCGTCTGGGAAACACACTGGTCCCAGCGAGGACAGGACGAGCTATGCTGCTCACGCAGTTGGGAACCGGGCAGTGAAGCCGCCATGCTTGACTTCCCGATTCCCTCACTGAGGATGGCGGTGGGGGCAGCCGAGAGATTGCTTGGCTTAAGCTGCCATCACCGCGGGCACGCTGGACAGGTAAGTGTCCATTAAAAGGCAGCAGCTGCAGTATTTGTAGCTGCTGGCTTTTAATAAAAAAAAAAATGTGGGACCTAAATGCAATGACACCACAATGCAAGGTTTTACACTATGCGTCATACATACTGGTGGGATCAGACAACCAAGAAAAAAAATCTATATGTCATATAGGAAACAGCATTTTGTTTGTAACGTCACAATAAAGCCTTGGTTTGGCATCAAATGAGGTGAAAATGCACCCTAACAGCAATTACCTACCTTGTACACTTCACTGAAGCCTCCTCTACCCAAAAGATGTAGTAGTAGATACCTGTCATTTAGCGTGGGATGGTCTTTAAACCTAAAATATTAAAAAGAAAAATAAGATAGTTCCAATTTAATCATTTTGGCTGCTAAAAGTTTTATATGCAGCGATTAGCTCACAGAAAACTTTAATGCCCTGCCAGCTCTTTATAAATAGACCCCCTATTACTGTACCTATATTAAAAGGAAGACAGGGTAGCAGTCATTATGTCTAAGTGTCACGTAACTGTAGGTAAAAAGAAGTAGCTTTTGTTGTATTACAACTTGTTTCCACATTGAGCCTAGGTTCACACTCCTGCGGATTAGAAAAGGTAAACCAGCAATGTAGTCCGACTTCCGGGGCAATTTAACAGACATCTGTGCGGATTCATTCACAGATGAATATTCAAAATGCCCCTTAAGTCGCCCTAAAGTACTACAGGAACTACTTTTGGGAATTGTTGCAATTGCCACCGATTTGGCATGCGACTTAACATGTCAAACCGCATGCCAAATGAGCAGGGCCCTCTGATGCCTCCTGTATTGAATTGCAACTGTACTGTCTGCCCTCAGGTTGTAAAGTGCTGGGCAAATTGTTGGTGCTATATAATTCCTGTATAGTAATATCCCTAATAGGGGTGGTTCTCAAAATCAGTGCTTTTTAGGGCGCTGGACGGTTGCTCTCCTATTTCTCCCTTTTCCTTCTTATTTCTCTCTTTGTCTCACAAGAGTTCTCAAACACTGGCCCTCATGTTTAGGTACTAGTAATAGCAGTAAGATGGGCTTATGATTTTGTGCCCGGGGACCCTTGGCCTGAGGGACTTGAGGTTCATGGGGTACGTACTGACTGTTTTACTATTTATAATGGGTTGCACTTTGGGTTATACCCTAAGGTTTTTCTGAGATTGTTATTTTTGTTGGACACTGCATTACTTTTACGATTGATGTATGGGCCCTTGATTGCGTTTACTAACGCATGCTATTGTGCTGAGATACTTTTGTACTGTTATATAAATCTATTCAATAAACATAATTGAAACTAAAATCAGTGCTAGCAGAATTTTCTCTATAAACTGCAAACAATTATCAGGCAGAAGCACAGCTGCATTAGTAACCTGTGCAGAACACCAACAAGTACTATGTCACATCTGTGAAAACTGTACAGCATGCATATACATTCCTATAGGGTGGTTCTTGTCCCACCCATGCCATGGTTCTTTCCACTATCCCTACATTCTTTTCTTCATTCTGTAGTTCCATAAGATGCAATGGAAGCAAGCTCAGTGCGCAGCCAGGGACCAGGCATCCACCACACTAGAAAGTATGCTAGATATAAAGAGTCCACTGCTCTACAAGAGCAAAATATTGGGGAGCAGGTGGAGAACGAGGGGATTATAAAGCCTCGTCTTTGGCAGGTGGTTTGCTTCATATTTTTAACCCTGCAACAGCGCCCCCCTAGACACTGAAGAGGATCACTGGTGCTTTTCCAGATCAGGGCTTTATCATGAGCTTGCTGCTCTGGTACATTATTGAAGACAATTATACACTCCCAAACTTGTGATTGACATTACAGAAAGCTTGTCACTTGCTAAACCCAACATACTATTACACCATAGCATACAGAGATAATTCTGTGCATGGAAGCATTTCCACATAAATGGTTTAGCATTTGGGTGCCAATCCCAGAGAACCACCTCCTTTAAGTCTGGGGCACTTACTGTGAATTATCTTCATTATGTATTCTTTTCAACTCCCTAATGTGCAAATTTCTGACCCTTTCGAGTCTTTCTAGCTCCGCTTGGATCTCAGCTTCTTCCTGCAATACAAACACCATGAATTTGTTGGCATTGTCATGAAAATGAACACAGATATTGGGAAGTGGAACAGACTTGGTTGCTTACTTTTTTAAGGTGACCTAATCGCAGTTTGAATATCTCCTCTTGTTCGTGATATTCAGCCAACGTTAACCTTAAGAAAATAAAAAACAAACAGTAACGTACAACTGCTAATAAAGAAGACCAGTACACCAATCTGACAATATGGGAAGTCTGCAAACACTTGCTAAGAACAAGGACATATCCTAGAAGGGAATCTTACACTTTGCCTTAGGCAAGGCTCATTTTTGTGATTACAAAGAACAAAAACAGGCACCATCTTACTTACGCTTCATTCTCTGCACCATTGGTCTTATTTTTCCGCTGCTTTTGCTCATTGTTTGCAGGTGGCGTTTGTCCCATTGCTGGGGGCTTCCGTTTAGCCAGCAGCTTCCGTTGCCGTTCAATCTCTTCCCTTTGGGAGTTTATTCGTTCTTGTTGTCTAGAGGGAAAAATACAATACATAAAAGAAAAAACCCCACACACACGCGCAATAATGAGAATTATGGATACTGCACATGCATAATGCTGCATAGCTAGAACAGAGAAGTATTTATTTTTGGGATGGGGGGGTACATGAGATGTAATCACACAAACATCCCTGTAAGTGATCCTGTTGGTATGCCTCCCAGGGGCAAAATTAGGATATTTGGTTTACCTGTAAAATACTTCTGGAAAGGCGGGAATATTCATGACTACTTGGGATATCCCAAAACATTGAACATGAGGAGAGGCCAACACTCCCCAAACTAAAGCAGCTTGAAAGACCTTATATCCGCAACTGGTGTCAGCAGAGGAATAAACATCACCTTGGTAGAACTTTGTAAACGTATGACGAGAAGATTGGCTAGCAGTCTTCTAAACTTGAAAAACAGAAGCTTGATGCTGTATAGCCCAAGGAAGAACTGACACTACCAATGGACCTTAACCAGGAAAGGAGGAACCTTGTCCTCAATCCCATATGCCTAAGAAATGAGCTGACAAACATGCCTAGATATATGGGATTGAGAAGCGATCTGAACCCTGCGAGGACCCTGGGACAGAACAAAGAGGGAAGCAGACTGTTGAATGAAGCTTTAGACTTCAGGTAAAATTGAACAGCTCGATCAACATCAAACGAGTGAAGCACCATATTTTTAGGATACGGAGAAAAGAATGGCAACACAGTCAGAGCGAAGAAACCGCCTTAGGTAGAAAGATGCCTCAACACCAACCTAGCCTTGTGAAGTAGGAGAGGTTCCTTGCAGGAAAGTGCAGCTAGCTCAGAGACCCAGCAAGCGTCAGTGCAACACAGTCACTGTTGATGGGGGAAACCCTCCTGCAGCGCAATAATCACTGCTGGCAGGAATAGCCACTGGCAGTGGTAGCAAGCAGTCTGGGTATCTGACAATGAGAAAACCCTGGGTTCTCAACAACTCCAGACTTTAAGCAGTGGTCTGCAAACTGAGGGCCGGAAGCCAGATTCAGCCCTTTTGCTTTCTTTTATCCGGCCCTTGGGGAACTATTGTATTTACACCAATAAAGGGTACCGTTCCTCCCAAAGACCCAACCAATGGGGACACATCCAGCCAATGACATCAATGATGGGGCACAGTTCCTCCCAATGACACCAACAATGGGGCCCAACGACACAAATTGCTCGCAATGACCGGGCTCAATTTCTCCCAATGACACCAATCATGGGGGATTGTTTACTCCCACTGATGCTGGGACATTTTGTACTCCCGATGGCCAGAGTCCAGCCCCTCTAAAGTACAGTAAACTGGCCCTTTGTTTAGAAGGTTTGGAGACATCCGCTCTAAGCCAACACCATGGTAAACACTCTGGGGGGGGGGAGACAGGAGGGGCAGCAGACAGGCTGAAAGGCAATGCAACAAACTGACAGTGGCGATCCTCTATTGCAAAACACATAAATCTTTGGTGAGGTCAGAAAACTGTCTACTTGAAGCAGAGCAATCACTGGCTGGGTGAACTTCATCTTGAATTTTTGTACTTTTCAGTGACTTACGACCTATGGGTACTGGTGAGCAAACCCCATTGTACGGTGAGCCCAACTGGCATATATTTCTTGTAAGGGATGGTGTGCTCTGAAGGAGTCCGATGGCTGTAGTGACCGATCCAGATAGAGCCCACCTCTGCTATAGAAAGGCTCAGAGATGCAAGTCGTTTCAAAAGGAAAAAGGTCTTCAGAGAGACGCATTAAAGCTAGTAAATACCAAGTATCTAGAGCAGTGGTCTCCAAACTGCGGCCCTTTGCTTGCCTTTATCCGGCCCTTGAGGCACTATCCCTCCCACTGATTCGAGGCACTATTCTGCCATCAGGCACCGACAGTGGAGCACCATTTCTCCCACTAACAGCACTAATGGGGCACTATTCCTCCCCCTAATACCAGATGTTTAGTCCCACTGATGCCAGGAAAATTTCCACCCCTGCTGGCCAAAGTCCGGCCCTCCAAGAGTCTGAAGGACAATAAACCAGCCCTTTGTTTAGAATGTTTGGAGACCCCTGATCTAGAGGCTAGATGCACTGCCTTTAATTATGGCTTTAATGGGTTCCCAAATTTGTGAAATCAGTTATTATATGGAATTTTCCTGAATAAATAAATAAATAAATACAGTCCCTAAAACAATAAATAACATTCCTAGAGCCCCACAAAATAGTATACCGATACTCAGGATCACCACATAAAGCCTAAGGATCAATAATCTACCTTCTAGTGAGGGTTACAGCTTAGGACACAACATTTACACACTGTTGACCTATTCAGGTCATGGCTCAAGAAACAGAATAAATCACTATAGTTGATACATATCATATACAACATCCCTCCTTACTTTATGAGGTTTTGAAAGGCATAACCATCGGTCCACTGCTCAGTGAAAGAAGCGCCGTGACGGACAGTAGTGAAATGTCCAAGCCGCAGGCGATCCTGCATGCTTTTATCCCGACATGCCATCTTTTCCTGTTTGGACTAAGGAGAAAAAACACAAGATATATCAGATCTATATTTCATGAAAAAAGTAAAAAACGCACAGGGTAGAAAGCTCTGAAACTCAGAATACCCTGTGCAAAGAGCCAATGTATGGTATGAAGCAGCTTTACGCAAAGCGGAACCAAACCCTCATATCCTTTACAGCCTTTAATACACAGCTGCCATGGTGCTGCATATGCAATGCCAACCAGTTGATGGCTTGACAGTTTGGTTAAGAGCCAACATTAGCACGCTAGTAACTTTAACAGTTAATATTCAAGGCAGCCTTCAGTTTGTTTTGGGAAACCTAAATCAGTGGGTTTCATTCCACTTTAAATGAATGTAAAATTACCAAACAATCTCAATCTGCATCTAAAGTTTCATTATATAGTAACCTCGACAAAACACCTTTGTGTTAAAAACAAAGGAGAATTGGGATGTTCACCTAGTTCACCCCTGGATCACCAACTTAAAGGCCCTGTGCAAATCACTTCAATATCCACAAACTACATGTATAAAGGGAGGCTTTCCACAGTGAGGTCTATGTGGTGTTTTACAATTCACAGGACTTACATCAGAAATATTTTGTATAAATTTGTTGGATTTACATAATCTTTGCAAGTCACATGGACACCCAAATTTCCTCTAAATAAACCTTTTCCCTGGGGTCTCTCAAACTCCTGAATAACTGGGGTTCGGTGAAAGCTATGTTTTATGTTTAAATCGCTGTTTACATGGGTGAAAGAAGGAATGGCGGCTTTCACTTCCCAACCCCTTCCTGCCGATGACTCCTGGTCCTTTAAGAGGTTATGAATGCCAGGAGGTGGAGGCGGGCATTTCAAACAAGCAAGCGCTGTGATTGACACAGCCGTCACATGACAAGAAAGCTCCTGATCGCAAGTAGGCATCGGAAGCCATTTGTTGCCCACCGGTAACTGCTGGGAGCACAGATATGTTAACATTTGGGACAGATATGCAGCCGCTCTGCATTAAAGCTTACCCTAAAAACACACATAAGAGAACGCAAGCTTAGTGCATTACCACCATAATCATTAAAAACACAGAAAGTTACACTCACAAAATAATAAAATCAAGCCTTCCAAAAACACAGCCCCAACAGGTTAGATGGGTATTTACATCTTATGCCACACGTACAAGGACAGACTCCCTTCCTCAGAGCTAACCCAACCAAGTCTTGACTAGGTTAGTTCTGAGGAAGAGGGGGGTCCGTCCCCTGAAATGCATAAGCATCTACATTGTGTGGCATCAGATGTAGATACCCATCTCACCTGCGGTGTATTTGAAAGGCTTGAATTTATTCCTTTGTGAGTAGAACATTTATTTTTAATAAATGGTCATGATGGCACTGCACTAGGCATTTGTGCCCTCTTGTGTATGTTTTTACAGTATTCAGAAGATCACCTAGTCTGATGTGGTGTGCATCGAAGAAACCATTGCTTGCCATAGTCTTTTTGAGAATTTCTTTGGACTGAACACTAGATGGTCCTCTATTTGTTAAAACCCGCCACCCACCTACCTGAATACGGCTGGCAGGAAAAGGTTAAATATAACATGGACTGCAACACCTTTTAAAGACTACCGCAGATGTTCCACATTCAATCGTATTTCTGAGAAGCAGCTAAATGCCCCCTTATTATCCAGACCTGCCTGCACACTAATCTGTCAAAACACCAGAGAGTGGGGGGAAAAAAAATAATAAAAAAAAAGTTTAACACTTTGCAGCGCCAAGATGATCACATATGGCAGAATACATATTAGAACACACATGATACAGAAAAAAACTGGGAACTGACACTCACAACCCCGGAACAAAGTAATATGTTGCAATGGGATTTTATCTACAGTATTTTGTTATCTGCAAAGTCCGTCCTGGATGCACACAGTTTAGAAGAGGCCATGCCCCATTGATCTCAGCGTATTATGGGTTCTTAGAATTATTGAGCTATGCTTTATCTGAAGACATTGCTATTCCTGTGTAAATGGATGAGTGTTTACCTTTTTGTGTTAATTATCGGAGTTCCTTAGCATACCTTAAAATATCTTACTAGGAACTTGACATGGAGAGCAGAACCATTATGCACCCAACAGTCTCTGTTTTAGATTTTAAGTTGAATCAACATGGAGTGCCTTGTATCTCAGGTCCAGGCTGTAGAAGGGACCTCGACTTCTGCCCACTCTAAATAAATGACTCACCCGCTACAGATAGGAAGTCAAAAGCCAAAACTACAGTAAGCAAAAACACTAGAATCAGCCTGACAGCTAGGATTTCAAATGTAAACCACCAAAATATGCAAATACAAGAAAGCTTCCTTCTTCCTCTGCAGTCTAAAGTGACAGATTAAGATTTGTGGCACATTGCAGGGCTGAGAAGACAGATCAATATTACATGATCAGTCGAGACTGATTGCTCTACCAGACCACGGCTATTTTAATTCTCAATGAATAGGCAGCAAAGTAGGTTGAACAAAACTGCTAAAATCAAATCAATGAAGATAGATTAAGTAAAATATAAAAAGGTCACCTTTTCTATAAGCAGTTTTTTGCTCATTGTCACACATCTGTTTAACCGTTCTTTGTATTTTTCCAACATTTTCTTCTGCTCATCCATTTGCCGTCGGAGGTCACAATTTACCTATAAAGATGATCACAAAAAAAAAAAAAAAAAAAAGGTAAAATTGAACTGTAAATTTAGCTTTGCCATTTGATGGCAGAAACACTAGTACCGCATAGCAATTGCCCTTTCTAGCGAGTATAAAAAAATTAATAAAACGCAATCTATATTTTAGATTTTTGGGAAGAAAAAAAAAAATCAGGGTGGAACTCCACTTTAAGTTTGACAGAGTCGTTTTGTAGTAACCTGAACAATGATTGATGATACTTTTCACCCAAATCATTAGAACTTACCCTTAATAAGTCATCTATCCTCCCCTCCTTTTTCTCTAGGTCAGAGTTTTTGTTGTTTTCGAGAGCGGATATTTTATCCATCGTAAGGTCAGACTGAAGAGAAAAAAAAAAAAAATATAGAATGAAAAATAATTAAACAAAATTACATTGTGTGGCCTATTCTTATCACTTAGCCCACCAAACAAATGCTCATGAATATGTAACAGTTCAGCTCTGAACAAAATCTTATTTAAACCTATTCCTAAAAAGGATTAAAAGAATGTAAACTGACTGAGCACCAAAATGTCTCTGCAAACCCACAAATGACCTGGTACATGGAGCAGGGACATCACTGCATAAAGAGCTGTGGGAGGTTCCACCTACTACAGGCTGCCTATGGAAATCTACAGAAGGGGGCAAAGACCAGACCAGTCACCCTAGACAAGAGAGCAGCAGTGACTGGTCTTTATTATAGGAAGCTCCTGCACAGAGGCAGGAGGAGTTTCATGCTCCATTACTGCCCATATCTGAATCACAGAAAAGACACCACATGGCCCTTTTCACACAGGCACCTCCTATACAGATTCCGCTTGCTGATCCCCGATGAGTAGGTGGATGACCGATCCGTCTCCGCTCACTTTGCAGAGCGAAGACGGACCCAGTACAGCTCTCTGCTATGGGGAAATTGTGTAAAAACCTTGTCAGTTTTCATCTGATCATATCCGATCGACAAATCCGATCCCCAGTTGTTGTATTTGGGGGGCGAGCTCAAGCTACTGCAATCATTTCTTCTGGTCATTAAGTGAAAGCCTAATGGAACGCTGATGTTAAATACTGTCAGTACATTCCAGGTACAGATGTTAAATGTGCTTTAAGCCCATCTTCACATTGAGGGCGGGTTATGCTGAACTCGCACGATTTCAAACCGGCAATGCAGTCTGACTTTGGGGGGTTTTGACAGAAATCTGTGCGGGTTCATGCACAGATGTCTATTCAGATAGCCCCCGAAGACGCCAAAAGTAGTACAGGAACTACTTTTGGGAATCGGTGCGGCGTCGCACCTATTCGGACGGTGCCGTTGCCGGCATGTAAAATCGCATGTCAGAATAGCCCGATGTAAACATGGGCCAACGCGAACTGATAGGGGAAGTAGAACAGCAAATACCTTTAGCCTTGGTTCACACTGCTGAAACCTCCGAGGTTGTGTGATTTCCGAGGCAACTTGCTTGCAACTTTGGAGTTCATGTCACTCAGTCACAATGGAGTAGCATCAAACAGCTGTGATTGAAATGAACGCGTTTTCACTCATGCGACTGTCACAAGTCACACCAATGTTAGAATTTGGGCCCCTTTGCCACTTCAAGATCTTAACACAGCTTCCATACTTCCTAACTATGGTGATCATACACAAACGCACTGTCACAAGTCTCTACGTGCATTTTTGAGACAGTTGATGCCGTCACGTGCAACTCGTTAGTTTATTACTTTAACCACTTTGCCTCTCACACCAATTCACCTATGGACCAGAGCGATCTTTACAATTCTGCTATGGCCCTGTACGTTCAGCAATTACTCATTACTTTTTTTCATACAACAAAAACTAAAACAAAAAAAACACACACACCTTTTTTTTTAAGGCAGTGTTAGTTTAAAAATAAAATGTTACTACAGATAAAGATGGCATATTTTATTCTGTAATGTGTCCTGATTAACACGACAATACAATTATGATACAAGGCTTTGCAAAGTTATTTACAATTTAAATTTTTTTTGTTAATTTTGCACTTTTTTAAAATGTGAAACGTATAACTATATGTTAATGGTGTAAAAATATTTACGAACAAAACAAAGAAAAGTTTAAGTATTAATCGTTCAGAAAAAGAATAAGCAGCAAAACAGTAATTGAATGGGGAAAGAATAAGGATATAATTAAAGGCTGGTAAGAGTAAACTAAGGGGGTAATGAAAGTTTAAACAGAAATATTTGATTTAAAAAACGTTTTTCTTTTTACGTGTCAGGTTGCTTTAACAGACATCTGCAGATTGAAGTTAAAGTGGCTGTAAGCCCAGGTTCACACTGGGTACGATTTCCTTCGATTTGAGATGCGATTTCACATGTGAAATCGCATCTCAAATCGGCGGCATTTGCCGCCAATTGTCGGCAATGACACTGCACCGATTTCAAAAAGTAGTTCCTGTACTACTTTTTGCGATTTCGGGCCGCAATTTACATAGAAAACTGTGCAGAAACCTGCACAGATGTCTCTTAAATCGCGGCCGAAATCGGGACTGCCGGCAGGAGTGAAATCGTGCAAGTTCAGCTGAACTCGCACGGCTTCACTCCCGCAGCCCAGTGTGAACCAGGGCTAAAGGCAGAAGTTTATCTTAATGCATTAAAGTGGGGTTCCAGTCATACATTTTAATTTTTTTTGGCCAGTTCAATTGAATTACACTACACATGACATTAAATATAGTAAAAGATCCCCAAACGATTTCTAAAGCAATCTATCACTTGCCTTCTTTGCTGTAGCAGATTCTGTGGCCATTGCCATCCTATGCGTGGGCATTTGAAGCCCAGTACATTTGTTTTCCTGTTTTCGTCGCGATCTCGCGCCTGCGCAGTACAGCGGCACAGGTTTGTGCCGTTGTCATGACAACGGGCGGCGGCGGAAAGTCCCACCTCTTTATGACAACGCGATTTTTTAGCACAGAAGAGCGCAGTCTCCTGGGAAATTATGACACTCATTTCCCAGGAGTCTGTGCGGCTTAGTTAGGACAGCAGAAGGACCGCGGTCCAGGAAGGCGGCAGATTACAAATTCTGCCTAGCAACAGGCGATTCCAGGCAAGTAAAAAATTTTTTCACACATTTTTAAACTGATTAAAATGAACATATTGAAGCAAAGTGTGATTTTAGGGTGGAGCTCCGCTTTAAGATAAAAGATCCTCTGTGTGTAGCAGCCCCCCCCAATACTCACCCGAGTGATGTCCATGAGTGCTTCAGCCGTCCGAGACTCTCCCTCCTCATTGGGTGAGACACAGCAGCTGCGCCACAACTCGCGCTGCTGTTGAAGTCCGCTAGCCAATGAGGACAGAGGAGGCAGGGCCAAACCGCGGCTCTGTGTCTGAATGGATACATGGAGCTGTGGCTTGGCTCATCTGCACCCATAGCAAGCTGCTTGCTGTAGTGGCAAAGGCAGGGGCCCAAGAGGAGGATATGGGCTGCTCTGTGCAAAACCACTGCACAGACCAGGTAAGTATGACTTTTTTATAGGGGGTGAAAAAAAATATCACTTTAATCTGCATATTAATAAACAGAATGATACAATGTGTTACTTTGTATCTTTCTGTCGTGTCTGAACAAGTGTTATTTATAAATATCAGACTGTTTACCGGGAAGGGGTCCTGGCAGACAGACTGGACACGCTGCACATGTCCTGTGTACAAATGACTGAGCATGTGTTGCACACCCAAAGTCTGCAACTAGTTAATTTTCCCCAACATTTGCATCGCTAACACGTGTTCGTAAAATCATACCGTGGGGCGTGCTCTGAGCACAAAGGAGAGCAATTATGCGGTCCCACGAAAAAAAGGAGCCCAGTCCAGCGACGTCGGCACCAAGGGGTTAATTATGTATAGAGCGTCCCATGGTTAAAACAGATTACCAAGTTAAAGGTTAATAGCTATATAATTTATTTTGGTCACACTTGCGTTTCTTGCAAAGCTATCTCCTGAAACTACAAACTTTTTTACGTAATCAGCTAAAAGTTTATCCTTGCAGTTTTATGAACGGCTGTATTATTTATGAAAATTGAGGTTGCCATCAAATGTACTATAGAACAAGCTGACATACATCTTTGTATAAGAGACAACTTAGATGAAGGGAAACGATCGGCAGGTGTACAGAGATTCAATTCAGGATGCTTTATTTAAAGCAGAAACAAGTGGTTCTAACCTGTATTTGTCTGTGCTGGACGGAAATTTGATGGGGTTTGTTGGGGATAGAGGAATGATCTAGGTTCAATGGTGTGGAGGAAGGAGGGCTGCTCTGCTGACTCTGCAAATAAAAGAGAACATCTATGTTAAAAGCAGAATCTAGATAATCCACTGTACAGGCATGTGTGCGAGAAAGGAACAAGCATAAAAACCATAAAAAATAAAGCGGGAAAGAAAAAGAAACACTGCACCGGTCACTCTGAAAACCATGAATGTGAAGATTAAAGACTGTTCTCCCCCATGTGCTGCATAGAGCTGTGCCAAGTTTACAAGATAAACTGAACCAAATGTTCACTAGATAAAGTATTACTGAATGAAAATAACTACCACCTGCAAGGAAAACTATTAAAACTAAGCAGATGTCAACTACTTCATGAAGTAATAGAAAACTAATTGACATCAGGCTTACACAGCAGTTCTGCAAACTGCCCAGTATTCAGCCTCATGCTTGTTTTGACAGAATTCCCATACCTAACATGGCCCCAGAGTTGGCTGACAAACATGCCAAGCTTTCCCAGCAGAGGCCCATGGTGAAGAATTTCCCTCAGACTGTACAGGCTATCTATAAGTAGGTTCCTTTTACCTTCAGGCTGCATTCATTCACATTCATTTGGGCTGCCTTACTGCATCAAAACTATCCTAAATAGGAACTTGCACTTTTTATTTTATTTCAAGGAACCATAATGCACAGATGTTTCACACTTTGGTTGAGTCAAACGATCAATTTCTATACTGTCTAGCTTTAAAAACTGGAGAAAAAAAAAAAGTTACCCAGCTGCAGTGTTGTTCATCTATTGTTTGCACCCCATAACACTACCCCAATCTTGTATATGCTTAAACTGGTGCTGTCACAACTACACTAAAGCCAGCCATACATGGATTGAAATTCAGCTGGTTCAGCAGAGACTGACCAAGAGTCTATCCATTTATGGGCAGGCTGATCGTACCCAAGTCGATCCATTGATTGCCTTGGGTACAACCAACCCAGATTTTTTTTACATACAATAACTGCCAGTGGTTATAGACGTTAGCAGTAATCATTGTTTTCTGCCACCCCCCCAATCAAGTGGGTGTGTGTGTGTGTATGTGTGTGTGTGTATTTATGTGTGTGTGTGTGTATTTATGTGTGTGCGTGTATTTATGTGTGTGCGTGTATTTATGTGTGTGTGTGTATTTATGTGTGTGTGCGTGTATTTATGTGTGTGTGCGTGTATTTATGTGTGTATTTATGTGTGTGTGTGTGTGTATTTATGTGTGTGTGTGTATTTATGTGTGTGTGTGTATTTATGTGTGTGTGTGTATTTATGTGTGTGTGTGTATTTATGTGTGTGTGTGTATTTATGTGTGTGTGTGTATTTATGTGTGTGTGTATTTATGTGTGTGTATTTATGTGTGTGTATTTATGTGTGTGTGTGTGTATTTATGTGTGTATTTATGTGTGTGTGTGTGTGTGTATTTATGTGTGTGTGTGTATTTATGTGTGTGTGTGTATTTATGTGTGTGTGTGTGTATTTATGTGTGTGTGTGTGTATGATGGAACAGTTTTCTTTCCTTCCCCCTTAAGTGGTAGGAAAGAAAAAAATTATTCTTGGCCTGCTTTACAGCATTGCCTTAATTTCTATAAACACATACTCTATACACTTTTTAGACTGGTTGGCCGCTATGGGTGTCACAATGCTTTACCGAATAAGCTGAATCTTAAAAGAACAATTTTTATCTAGTAAACCCAAGCAAAATTAGAACAGTAATTTAGCCTTCTCTGTGGTTGCCAAAAAACATCCAGTGTATTAAAACATGAGAAAAATAAAAAAGTTTCATAATGAATCATAACTTGAATGCCACAAGACAATAAAAAAAATGAGGTGAGAAAATATCTGTGGGTGGATCAATAAAGAAAAATTTACCGTTAGGGGTAAAGGGTTTGATAAGGAATGTTGCGGTGAGGATCTGGCAACCGGTGGAACGCTTCTGCCAGGACTTGTCCCCGGGCCACTTCCCCCAGCAAACTGCATTAAAATATGAAATATATGTTACCATGTTACCTTTCAGAAAAGTATCTGGCTTATATATTTTAAACCATATATCAGGGGTGCTCAATCTTTCGAAGAGCGAGGGCCACTTAAGTGAATTGGTAACTGGTCGTGGGCCACAATGAACTATGGGATTTTACCACCCCCTAAAATTGCAAAAGAGCCCTTACTGTCCTGAGCCCTCTATATGGCTGCTTCCACACTGATGTGCTGCAGTTTACCTGCACCATGAGTGCCGCACAATGCACCAGTATATGCAGGTTAGCTACATTGAGCCATAGATTTCATTTACAACTTGCGGGTGTGGTGCATTTTCTGAAAGCACAACAAACCCAGGAGGTAACAATTAGAAGGCTAAGGCTCATTGCAGATAATCCGCAGGAAAGCCTGCGGATCAGTGTGAAAACAGCCTAATAACTATTTTTTATAAGTTCTAATATGCTATTGCAAAAGTGCAGGGTGATATTTAATACACTGACCCTTTCCCCTCTTTCAGCTTCTGCTCTCCAGGCTGCTAGATAGGCCCCAGGTGAAGTGCAGTTGGTATCACTCCGTCTGGGACAGGAGCTGGCACTACAGAAAGCAACGGCCTATACATCTCCTGCCAACATGCACTCTGATGCTCTGGGATGGTGGGTCAACAATCCATTGATCGCCATCTGGGTTTGCTGACCCACCATCCCAAAGCATGGGCTCCCTGGTTTGTGGTCATGGGCCACATCAGAGGGCGCCGTGGGCCACATGCAGCCCATAGGTCACGGGTTGAGCACCCCTGATTTATAAAGTAAATCTTCCTTACATGACTTCCAAATTCCAAACAAGCTGGCAAGCTCAGATATTTCATATAAAGATAAAAAATTTTTTAAACTTACCTCAAAATAATCACTAATTTTATGTCCTCTAGGAGTGTTTTTCCCTAAAACAAACAGAAAAGGTGAGGCTTTATTAAAATACAGCACATATAAAAAAGGTGAATGAATAATCGCTTAGATAGATATCGATCTATATTTATGGAGACATAAAGGCTAACTCTTCAATGGTTTGGTGCCGGGTGTAAAAGTCCTGCCTGCTGCATCTTTTACAGATTATTCAGCAATATACACCTTACTAAGGCATGAGAAAAATGTATAAAATATGTTCGAAACACAGCACATGATAAATGCAGGAGGTATTCGACCTTTTAAACTGGACCCCACTCCGGCGGACACGGAGGCAAGATTGAAATGTCACAACATGATCATATCTACCTCCACAGTGATTCACTGCAGTAGCCCAGAATTGCACTTTTGAAACACCATTAGACATCTACTGTGTAAGCAAAAAAGAGATTTTTAATACAGCTTACCTGTAAAATCTTTTTCTTGGAGTACATCACGGGACACAGAGCGGCATTCATTACTATATGGGTTATATGGAGTACCTTCAGGTGTAGACACTGGCAATCTCAAACAGGAAATGCCCCTCCCTATATAACCCCCTCCCACAGGAGGAGTACCTCAGTTTTGTAGCAAGCAGTATGCCTCCCAAAATGGTCCTCAAAAAAAGAGGGGTGGGAGCTCTGTGTCCCGTGATGTACTCCAAGAAAAAGATTTTACAGGTAAGCTGTATTAAAAATCTCTTTTTCTTTATCGTACATCACGGGACACAGAGCGGCATTCATTACTATATGGGATGTCCCAAAGCAATGCTTACAATGAGGGGAGGGAGAACATCTCCAAGACAAAAGGATTTAATTTAGAGATATACTCAAATCATAATAAATCCAACTTAGTTGAGAAAACTAAAAAATTTTAAATTTAACTCGAACAAGAGGAGCCCCCGGAATCCGAGGGTCTCAAACTGCAGCCTGCAGCACTGCCTGCCCGAAGGCAGTATCAGTATTCCTTCTTACGTCCAACTTGTAGAATTTTGTAAACGTGTGGACAGAAGACCAGGTTGCCGCCTTGCAAACTTGAGCCATAGAGATCTGGTGGTGTGCTGCCCAGGAGGCGCCCATGGCTCTAGTAGAATGAGCCTTTAATGATACTGGAGGAGGCAACCCTTTCAAGCCGTAGGCCTGAGTGATTAATTGCTTAATCCACCTAGAAATGGTGGACTTTGCAGCTGCCTGCCCCTTCTTGGGCCCATCCGGTAGAATGAACAGCACATCTGTTTTCCGGATCTTCTTTGTAGCTTTAAGATAGGCCTTCATGGCCCTGACAATATCCAAGGTATGCAGCAACCCTTCCTTTCTGGAAGTAGGTTTAGGGAAGAAGGATGGTAATACCAAATCCTGGTTCAAATGAAAACTGGATATGACCTTCGGAAGGAAGGAAGGATGAGGGCGGAGAACGACCCTGTCCTTATGAAAAACAAGATATGGTTCCTTACAGGATAAGGCTGCCAGCTCCGAAACTCTTCTTGCGGAAACTATGGCAACCAAAAATACTAACTTCCTTGTCAGTAGAACCAAAGGAATATCAGCCAACGGCTCAAACGGTTGTTTCTGTAAACTTTGACAGAACAAGATTTAAATCCCACGGACAAAGCGGGGATTTAACTGGAGGTCTAATACGTAAGACCCCTTGAAGGAAGGTCTTAACCAGCGAGTGGGTGGCCAGCGGCCGCTGAAACCACACTGACAGAGCAGAAATCTGTCCTTTGATTGTGCTTAATGCCAATCCTTTATCCACTCCTAGCTGGAGAAAACTTAATACTCTATCGATGGTAAATTTGCGAGAAAGCCATCGCTTGGACTCACACCAGCCTACATAGGCCTTCCAGACCCTGTAATAAATCACCCTAGAGACCGGTTTCCTGGCTCTGATTAGGGTAGAGATTACTTTCTGAGACAGACCTCTACCCCTGAGAATCAGGGATTCAGCTTCCAGGCCGTCAAATTTAGATGCCGTAAGGCAGGGTGGAGGATCGGACCTTGCGATAGCAGGTCTGGCCGTAGAGGAAGAGTCCAAGGGTCTCCCACTACCATCCTTAAGATTAGTGAGTACCATGCCCTTCTGGGCCATGCTGGAGCTACCAGGATGACTGGTATGTGCTCCACCCGGATCCTGCGCAGCAGGCGGGGTAGTAACTGGAGCGGGGGAAACGCATAAAGAAGTTTGAACTGATGCCAAGGGCAAACCAACGCATCGATTCCGCAGGCCATCGGATCCCTTGAGCGGGACATGAACCTGTCTAGTTTCTTGTTGAGTCTCGATGCCATGATATCCACGTCCGGCACTCCCCATCTTTGGCAGAGTGCTTGAAAGACTAGTGGATGCAGAGACCATTCCCCCGGCCATAGAGTCTGGCGGCTTAAGAAGTCCGCCTGAAAGTTGTCCACTCCTGGAATGAATATTGCCGATATGCAGGGCACATGAGCCTCTGCCCATAGAAGAATCAAGCTCACCTCTCTCTGAGCGGTTTGACTCCTGGTTCCCCCTTGGTGATTTATGTGTGCCACGGCCGTGGCATTGTCTGATTGAATTCTCACCGGGAACCCCTGCAATTTTGACGTCCAAGCCCTGAGGGCTAGTCGAGCAGCTCTGAGCTCCAAGATGTTGATGGGCAACTGCTTCTCTGGCTTTGCCCAAGTACCTTGGCGAGTGCAACCATCCAAAATTGCTCCCCAGCCCGTCAGGCTGGCGTCTGTGGTCACTATCTTCCAAGCCACTGGGCTGAAAGACCTCCCCTTCAGTAGATTCTGAGGGTCTAACCACCAACACAGACTTTGTCGGACTCTTGATGAGAGCGGCAACGGGATATCCAAGGCCTGTGGCCTTCTGCTCCATGCTGACAGGATGGCTGCCTGTAGGATGCGAGTGTGGCTCTGGGCGTATGGTACCGCCTCGAATGTGGCCACCATCTTGCCTAGTAACCTCATACATAGGCGAATAGTCGGTTCTTTCTTGCTTAGAACCAGTAGGATTAATTCCTTGATGGCTTTTACCTTCCTCAGAGGTAGGAACACTCCTTGTTGTTCTGTGTCTAATCTCATGCCGAGATATTCCAACTGCTTTGTGGGCTGGAAAGCTGACTTTTCTCGATTTAGGACCCAGCCGAACCTCTCGAGGTATTGGACCGTGAGGGCCACTGCTCGCTCCAAGCCGGGAGACGAGTGATCTATGACTAGGAGGTCGTCCAGGTATGCTAGGATCGTGACCCCTTGGATCCTTAGTTTGGCTAGGATTGGAGCTAGGACCTTCGTGAACACCCGGGGGGCCGTAGCCAACCCGAAGGGAAGCGCCACGAATTGGAAGTGACGCGAAGCCACCATGAAGCGTAGATATCTTTGATGTGGCTGATAAATTGGAACATGAAGGTAGGCATCCTTTATGTCTATGGACGCCATGAAGTCGTCCTTCTGGAGTGTGGCAGCTGCTGACCGCACGGATTCCATCCGAAATGAGCGGATCTTTAGATATGCATTTACCATCTTTAGGTCCAAAATTGGCCTGACATCTCCATTGGATTTTGGGATGATGAATAGGTTGGAGTAGAAACCCAGCCCCTGTTCCAGGACTGGTACCTCTACTATTACTTCCTGGGAAAGTAGATGATCTAATGCCGATCTTAATGCGGCTCCCTTTTCCGGATCGTTTGGAATCCTCGACTTCTGGAAATGAGGAGGAGGAAACCTTAGGAAATCTAATTTGTAGCCTGTGGCCACGGAAGACCGTACCCACTCGTCGGGAATGCTGGCTTCCCAAATCTCTGAAAAGAGTCGCAGCCTTCCCCCCACCTTCGTGGGTGGGGGCGCCCCTTCATAAGGTTGGCTTGGGGGCTGGTTTTGCTGGTTTGCGAAACCACTGCCTTTTGCCTCTAACAGCCTGTCCTTGTGATCTGCTGTTGAAGCCGAAGTTTGCTTTTGCAGGAGGCCGTCGATACTGCTTGGCATTAGAGGGCCCCTGCCCAGGGGAATACTGTCGTTTAAACGCAGGTCCCTGAACCTTCTTCTTAGTTGGCAAGAGAGTACTCTTGCCGTTTGAAAATGGTCTGAATGTATTTATCTAGGTCTTCTCCGAAGAGTCGTCCTCCATGGAAGGGGAACCCTACCAGGAGCTTCTTGCATGGGGGCTCAGCCTCCCAGCTTTTTAACCATAAGAGTCTTCTCATATGGATAAGGGATAACGATAAACGTGACGCTTGCTGGATAGAATCCTTGATTGCGTCTACCGTAAAACATATGGCCTTAGGGACATCCGAAAATTTTTCTGCCTGCTGGGCCGGAATAAGTTTAAGCATCTGCTTAAATTGATCCGATAATGCTTGAGCGACCCCAATCGCAGCCACAGCTGGCTGTACTACTGCCCCTGCAGTAGTGAAGGAGTTCTTAAGTAGTGCTTCCAAGCGCTTATCAACTGGATCCTTTAACACCTGTATGTTTTCTACAGGGCATGTTAACGATCTGTTAACACATGAGATGGCTGCGTCCACTGCAGGAGTAGCCCATCTTTTGGAAAATTTTTCTTCCATAGGATATAGGACAGAGAACCTTTTAGGTGGTAAGAAGATCTTATCTGGCTTGTTCCAATCTTGGAACAAAATTCCCTCTAATAGAGGATGGATCGGAAACACAGCATTGCTTTGAGGCGCCCTCAGTGAGCCCAAAGCTGAAACCGTCGATACCTGGAGATCTGGTACTGGCAAGTTGAATGTCCTATGGACCAAGTCCGACAATCCTTGAATCCACCAGCTCTCCCTCAGGGAGACTGCCCCAGACTCCTCTGTATCCGGGTCTTCGATCCCTGAACCTACTTGGTCCGTGTCCAAGAGGTCGTCCAATTCCCCTGAGGAAAGGACCTCCTCTTCTGAGGGTCCGCGCTCGGGCGACGGAGATCTATTCCGCTTACTGCCCCGCATAGCTGCGGATATCATTTTTTTTTTTTTTTTTTTTTTCCATGCTTTTCTCATCTCTTTTAAAGAGGTGAGTAATACCTCCTCCGTGACCATCTTAGGGCTGGACTGACCCGCGTCAGCTCCAGCCCCAGATCCCGATGGCCCCAAGGCTCCCTGTAGGGAAAACAGCGGCATACCATGGTACAATACCGAGGTACACCTGCTACCTATTGGTATTTGGAACTATAAAAGTTAATTGTCCAAACACCTGTTTGGGGGATAAAAAAATGCTTCCTCTCCCCTAGATGACTTTTTTTTTTTTTTTTTTTTTCGTTTTTGTTTCAAATCCAGGAAAGAAAAAACATTCTGTCCCCCTGAGTAGTATTGCAAAGAAAAACTATGAGATGGAAAAGAAACAGCCTATTTCTAGGCTTGACAAAACAGTCCTCTGAAGACTGCAATATCCTTTCTGGCCACTGTGTGTCCTCGGCGCCCCGTGCTGCCACTCTGGTCTATGTCCTCAGTTCCAAAGTATTGATGGAACAAACAAGGAAGGGCCGCCCCTTCCTTTAAGCCACTGACCCGCCCTTCCCCCCCAGCAACCTCAAACAGGAAATGCCCCTCCCGACAGGGGGGAGGGGGGGGGATTTTGGGAGGAAGGGACCTCTCTGTTCCAGCAAACTGCGGCCTGCAGCCTGGAACCATGAGGAGGCCAGCGTTTTGCCTGCTTGCAGGCTCTGAGGAGGAAGACTGAATGGAGCATCGCCTGGAGGCCTGCAGGTAAGCAAAGCTCTCTGACACACACATATATTTTTATATAACACAGGCCCCACTCAATGCTTTTCCAACACTACAAGGGAGGTCACATCTTATGGGGAATAATACATAGAGAGCCATCCTATCTTTATGATATGTGACTAGTTTGCCAGATGCAGTGCATAACTTTAGGCATGTCCCCTGTGACCCCCCAGAAAAAAACCTGCTAAGAACCAAGTTCCGCAAGTTTTCCCCTCACTTACCTGCTCCATGCCGCAGGACTTTGCCAAGCAAGAGGCCCAATCTTCCCCCATCTCCGTGGGGATGTCTAGACCTTCAGGCCCTGGGTTCCTATGAAGGATCCACTGTCCTGGGCCCATATAGCACCCTGGCAACAGAAAACTTTAGGTACCCAAAGGTTTCTAAGTTCTGGGCCCAGGGTCCAGCTCTCTAAAAAGAAAAGCATTATGGGCTATACCCCAAGGGTTTGGGGTCCGGTTACTGACCACTTTAGCGCTGAGGCTTTTTTGGACAGAACCGGTAGCTCACCTAATCCCAAGGATGCGGAGGCAAGCTAAACCATGACTAACACCTAAGACACTGGCGTAAAAAACTGAGGTACTCCTCCTGTGGGAGGGGGTTATATAGGGAGGGGCATTTCCTGTTTGAGATTGCCAGTGTCTACACCTGAAGGTACTCCATATAACCCATATAGTAATGAATGCCGCTCTGTGTCCCGTGATGTACGATAAAGAAATCACACACAGCCCCCTTTTCCAGTTTGAAGAGGCAAATGCAGGAAGCCCTCCCACTACAATACAACGTGGGGGTAGAAGGTAGGAAATCCAGTTCTGACATGTGGCCAAAATGTCACAGAAACAAAAAAAATTCCAACCGTAGATCTCTGTAGCAAGGTAATACAGTTTGGTGAATAGAACGCAAGGGGTGGTGCCTTTGGCCTGTGGAGTGAACAGAACCAACTACCCCTTTCATAAAAGAAACATTTCTGTGTGTTTAAAAAAGTGTACCATGCAATGTGTAATTGTGGGGAAAATTCCTAAAACTGGTGCACGCAGAATCTGGCGCGGATGTGCATAGGAAACAATCAGCCAAAGCTGAATTGAACAAGCAGAAGTTCAAAGTCGATTGGTTACCAAGCACACCACCAGTTTTAGTAAATCTCTCCCAGAGTGTCTCAGTCATTGGTTTGCATGGTGAAAGGTGGCTGTACTTACAGCACTTGGCATGCTGTGACATGAAGTCTCAGAACCACAAAGGAAGCTGGAAGACTTTCCACTTCTGGAAGTTGCAATTGTAGGTCTGGAGCAGGTAGCTAGCTATTAATGTCTAGCATGTGTCGCTTACTACAGATTCTGCTTCAATGTCTGAATTAGAAAGTATTTCCAGTCAGGCTCCTCAATACTTAAGCGAGAAAATAAAACCCTACGTCACCAATTGCGTGCTCCGGTCAACTAACCAAAACCTCCTCCAAATCCCACTACAAATCTAAGGGAGAACATAGATTTGCAGTCCAAGGACCTTGGCTCTGGAATGCTTTACCCACGACCAATCGCATGGAAGAAAACCATCGGGCTTTTAGGAAAAAAGTAAAGACCCAGCTCTTCTGAAGGATCAGGATGACACTGGATGCAAAGCGCCTTGAGGTGATTTAGTTCGCATTTGTAGCGCTATAAAGGTTACTCACTCACTATCCAATGGTTTTGGATACTTGCACAGAATTGTTTTCTTTGTTTTATATTCTGCTTGTATGCATAACAAATTCAACAAAGATTGAGTCCTTTATATAATGCCTCCATTGTTACATGACTGTTTTATTGTATACTTTGAGGATGGATGGCATCCATGTGCAACAAGAGGGGAAAAAAAAAAAAGAGGCGTAGTTCAAAAAGGCTTCTAGAAAGTGTCACTTGCTGCAGTCACTTTTTTTGGGTAAGCTTGACCTTTAAATGTAATTTAATCTATTTCACCTCGTTCAATTTTGAGAGCTTCAAATGAAGGAGAGACCCCTTAACGAGCAACTGAAAAACATACCAAACATGAGAAATCAAGCACACCAGCATACCTTGACTTGTTTCATACGGATCTGCTTTTCTCTTGCGATTCCTCTGGTCATTCTGTTTTTTCTCAGGAGTCTGCTAAAGAAAGATCTTTTAGAATGACAGAAATATGCACGTCTGTCCTACAGCATAAGGTGAAATCCTGCCCACATGTGATCAGCATACACATTTGTAAGATGTTTAGGACATTGTTTTTTTAAGTCATCGCCTCTTTTTCAACAGATCACTGAGGATATGGTCTATGAATTCAAGTGAATGGCTGAACCAAGAGGTCTGGTGTGTAATCATGGACACACGTCTCCTAAGCTCGTGCACATAGACAAAAATAGTAAATTATACGCTGCGCTTTGGAATATCACACAATAAATGCGTGCTGAAGATTAAAATAAACACATGTAGTGTTAATGTGACATGTGTGACCAGGTGCGTCAGTGCACCACTCTGTATGGCATGAAATATTACAGCGGCTGGTTTTGGAATGGTGTACGCTTCCTCCTAAGCAGGTAGACTGCCCGTCGTGTTGTCCTATCCCCTCTCCTACACGTGTTCAATTCAGGGTAATCGTATCTTCACAAGGAGATATTCCTTTTTTCAACCAGACTGTAACAGCATTGTTTTATAAAAAGACTAGGTTTTTTGCACAATAGTATTTTTTGCTATTTAAAGTGGGACTAGTGTTGTTCCCTATATACCACCGGACACTTATATCTGTGTTACAAAACACTTGGATGCACATGAGTACTTTATTAATTTTGTATTTGACATAATTATTGTTTTTACTTTGGTCATGTCACATCAACATTAAAATGTGTTTATTTTAATCTTCAGGATGCATTTATTGTGCGATACTCCAAAGCGCAGCGTATAATTCACTATTTTTGTAATTTCTTCAGTGTTGTCACATGAAAAGATATATAAAAATATTTACAAAAATGTGAGGGGTATACATACTTTTGTGAGATACTGTATGTAAAGCTGTCTGGTGACTGGAAAACACTGGTGCAAATATTATACCATAGCAGTGGCGCCCATTAAATAAAGGTGACGCCAAGTGGAGTCTTCCGGAATGTTAGCATTTATCATAAGAACAGTTTAAAACACACCATCAATGCATTTCTTGGCTCTTAAGTGGCTTCTTCATCATTAAAAGGGTGCAGAGTACATTTTATTGTATCTGTGTGCATTCCCTCAGTCCAAAATATACTGCAACAGTATATGAGAGAGTGTGTGTGTGTGTGTTATATATATATATATTTTCTGCACGATTCTAGCTAAAATGAGAATCACAATTGTTTTTCTTAGAATAAAGATCATGATTCTCTCACGATTTTCGCGGTGTAACATCTTTCACATTATACAAAAACATTGGGCTAACTTTGCTGTTTGTTTATTTTTTTCTATTTCATTAAAAGTATATTTATTTAAAAAAAATGGAGTTTGAAAAATCGCTCCGCAAATATGATGCAACATAAAATATTGCAACAACCACCATTTTATTCTCTAGGGTCTCCGCTATATATATATATATATATATATATATATATATATATATATATCTCTCATGTTTGTGAATTCCAACAAATTTTCTAGCAAAAATTATTAACTACTTGTAAGCAACAAATGTCAGAAAAGGTTTGGTCTTTAAAATAGTTAGGCCTCTTTCACACGGGGCAGGGACCGCCCTGTCTTTTCTCCACTCCCCCCTATGGGGGGATCGGATGAACACGAACCGTATGTCCGTGTTCACCCGATCCGATCGACGGAAGGAAAAGTTTTTCCTCCGTCACACTTTGGCGGATCGGATGTCAGCGGGCATGTCACCGCTGACATCCGCGGCTCCATAGAGGAGCATGGAGCGCCCATACAGGTCCGAAAAAAAACTGACAGACGGACCTGTACGGGCGCTCAGTGTGAAAGAGCCCTTAAACTTCCTTCATCTACACACTGGAGATCTTTCCTTTGATATAAGAACAAAGAGATACTTTGTTTCTACTTAGAAGTGTGTTGTAGTAAAACTTGGCAGGCTGCCTGGATTTTGTTTATCCAACTGTGAGAACACTTTGCACTTGTTAGAAAGAACCATGACATGCTGTTTTGAAGATCGGGAAGGGAAAAATATTGCAAAATTATGATTATTCGCGATTAATAATGCAGCTCTAATATATAGCACCCCAAGCTTAGGTAGAAGCAAATATAAATTCACCCAATTTCCATAACCAAATTATACATAGTAACTGTTAAAATTTAGCATTCACAAAAAGCTAATGGAAAATGTCAATGAGCAAATCTAACTTATACATAGCAGTGCTATTATTTTATTCTTAAAACTAAAATAAATTAAAATTCCTTCAATGTAGAATGTGGAGAGTGTCACTGAAAACCAAACCGACAAGCCAAGGACACAAAAATCAGCACATGACATAGGAATGAGCGGCTCACCTCAAGTTCTTTGTCGCTCAGAGAACCCAGGCTACATAGACTTTGGTTAGAAGATTCACTGTTCATTTGTCCCTATAAAGAAAAGGAAAATAAGACTCAGTTTACGTAAATGAATGTTTAAAATCAAATGAAGAAAATATGCTTTCACAGATTGAAACTGCCAATATCAGCACTCACATTAAGTTATATTTCACGACATTACTTTGGGCCGATACACAGATCAGCCATGACAATGAAATCAATATCTCCCAAAAATGTATTTTGCATATCGGGTGGGGGGAAGGGCTCACTGCAAGGGTTATTTTGTGCCCAAGGTTGGACGTTAGGGACTTCGCAGATCTGCATTCTTGTTCCAGGTCATTGAAAGCACTGCATGCAGTAGTTTGCCATAACGACCAGGCAACTAGCATTTTCAGAAGGAAAGGTGGCCCCCTTATTTTACACTGAAACAACAACTCCTCCCATATATTTAGCATGATTTTTAACAACTAAAATGTTAAATATTTCTTGCATAAATGATGTCCCTTCATTGTTACCTAGAGAAAACAAATCAACCCCCCCGACTTATGAAGCGAATATCTTGGCACAGCCCAACATTGCAATGGTGTCATTCATCGGCCTGCCTATTAGCTGCCCTCCCACACTAAGAGAAGTTCATTGGTTCTCTTCAGAGATTTTACCAGCCGCTGATTTCAGAGCCATATCCTTCATTAATTACATTGAAGTTCTTTAAGAATAGGGTCACGGGGGTGTAAACAATGAGAGCAATTATCCACTGCCAGAAGGAAGCTGTTTTCCTGACACAGAATTGTCAGTGGGAAGCTGCTCCTATGACATGAACTTCTACCAGGCCTGGGAATTGCTCAATTTGGCGGAATGCTTTTAGAAACCGACTGGGTGAGCATGGCATGTGCGCTATTCTTTTCATTATATCCCGTGAGGTAATCCTGTCTGCTGATCAAGGATACACTAAACAGAAACATCTAAATACTGCATGGATAATGCAGAATCTCAATTCTCAGATGAAAGCATGGCTCAGGCAGTTTCTGGATAAACAAGTAAAAAAAAAAAAAAAAAAAAAAAAGTGTATAAAAGATATATCTGCGCTGACCAAAACAGAGAGAGAGAAAAATATATATATATAACACACACACACATAATAAATATATATATATATATATATATATATATATTAGTGCTGTCAAACGATTACAATTTTTAATCGCGATTAATCGCATTAATGTCATAGTTAACTCACGATTAATCTATCTAATTTATGACGAATTTCCCCACAAATATCGCACAATTCTGCAAGTGATTATAATTTATTATCGCTGTTTTCTAGCTGATCTAAAACCATTTTTTACATAAAGGGACACTTTTGGACAATCTACAGTTTTTCAGGCAGAAAGAATAGTTTTTATTTTATAAAAGTACATGTAGGACACTGGGCAGACCACTAGGGACAAGGGGGGTGTGTATTTTTTACATACAGTACTGTAATCTATAAGATTACAGTATACTGTGTGTATTGTGTTTGTTTACTTTTTTGAATTTGGCGCCGTTCTCCGCTCCCGTGCGTTGTAACGTCGCAGGGAACGGAGATCGGCGGCACACAGGCACTGTGAATCGAGCGAGGACCCGCCAAGCGAGGAGGACCCGCCAAGCGAGGAGGACCCGCCAAGCAAGGAGGACCCGCTCGATCACACAGCGGGGTGGCATCGCTGGATCCAGGGACAAGGTGAGTAACTTGCCTGTGAATCCAGCGAGAAGGTAAGCCACGCCGCGCCGCTGCACACTCTGCACGTCCACCCCCGTTAATCGCGCGATAAAAATGACGGCGTTAACATGGGTTTGCGTTAACGCCGTTAATATCGCGTTTAACGCACAGCCCTAATTATACACACACACACACACACACACACACACACATACATACATATATACACACACACACACACACTTAAATAGCCTGAATACTCGGCTAAAAGTATGTAAAAGCGCACGAATCCACTGGTGAATGCAAATATATAGTGATTAAAAATCAATCATAAATCAAAGGATTGCCAATAAATACTAATGAAGTTCATAGAAGTGATAACACAAAATCCATATAGTGCCCCAAAGAGTGCAAGGTGATAAAAAAAAACTGTTCATAAATGTATAACTCTAGGCCTTTTACTAGAACCGCTGGATCTCAGGTCATAGAGATCAAACAAATGCTTGCCAGCAGGGATCGTCTCCTCCGATTCATCCTTTTCCAATATAGCGGGCTATCCAATTAAGTGGAGGTCTCAGAGAAAAATCATCCTTTCCCAAGTGTTACTAAGTAATCACCAACATTAGAGGATAAAAAGGAAGAGGCTTCATGGTTTGAAAGTTTTATTTTCTACCGTCTTCTTGTACACAAGTTTTACTATTTTTTTTTAATAAATCTTTTTGGAATACTACACCATGAAGCCTCGTCCTTTTATTCTCCAATGTCGGCGATTACTTAGGAACACTTGGCAAAGGATGATTTGTTTCTCAAAATAATGGAAAAGGATCTTTCCCTTGGAGGAATCTGAGGGAGACTATTCCTGCTGGCAGGCATTTGCTTGAGTGAGTTTGAGCTCTATATCCCGAGATCCAACGGTTCTGGTAAGCCGCACTGATTTATCAATTTATGAACAAGAGCCAACTAGATGAACACACTTTTTTGATCATCTTCCCCTCTTTGGGGTACTATATGCATTTTTTGTTATTTATATGAACTTCATTAGTATTTATTGACAATCCTTCGATTTATGATTTATTTTTGATCACTATATATGTTTGTTCACTGGTGGATGCATGTTCTCTTTTTATATACAAGTGGGGAAAAAAAAGTTAATTATATTGAAAGTAATATTATACAGGCACCATATCCCCCCCAACACAAGATTAATTGTAGATCTAGCAATTCCCGTTCATAATTTTTATCGAGGAAGGTGTTTAGATGACATGCATCAGCATCAGGCAAAAAATCCGATCGTATTGAATGGAGATTAAAACCCAGTACCCACTATAAGAAAAATCAGACAAATTATACTATTGTATGAAAATTCTCACACGACAAAAGCTTTTTGTTGTTTATGGTTTCTGATCATGCGCAGTCTTTTGTATCCGGTTGTTCTCGTACGAAAACAGTTTGTTGCTTTGTAAATTTTTATGTAGAAAGACGGAAAAACACACTGAAATTTGTGTACACAGTGTATGAAAAATCAAACGACCGTGCAGAATTTTTCTTCGGATTCTCTCATCGTGTATACCTCACTTCAGAGGGCTTGATGCAAAAATATTGATTATAGGAATAAGCCATCTACTCTTACGATGGGCATGGTAAGAGATATCAATGCATTGCCAGTCCAAATGTTCAATGACATCATTCCAAGGTCGAGTACCTCATAAATGGAAAGGGGAGGTATTCAGAGTAGTGGTATAGAAAACTGAAAAAAAAAAAAAAAAACGAGAAGGAAGGAAAGAGGGACCTAGGATAACTCATGGAGACATCAAGGTCTGCCCTGAAGAAGGGGGTTAACTGAATATGCATATATTTATCCCAAGGGACCCATGTTTTCTCAAATTGGTGGACCTTATTAATCTCACTAGCAATCTGTTCATGGACCATACATATTCCAAGTAGTCTTATGCTTCACAAGGGGGAAGGGGGGGGGGGGGTAGAACACGTATTCTTGGACAATCCCACCAGATATGGAGCGTAGTGCCCTGCATAGAGCACCCTCTAAAACAATATGGGGATATATTTCAATAAGATGGAAAGGGACTTGGAAAACAAGGGCACCATGTCTAACTGGAGGCCCATAGAAAGATCTCAGTCCCATACACAATAGTTTCTGTGATGGTGTGAGTAGGAGTCCATATATCAAAGAAATGCCTCCCGTAGACCGTCTTTAGTACACCAATTTTCATATACTGTCAGAGAGGGAGGTTCTAATGATTATGGTATTAGTTTTTTTCAAAAAGTGGGAGATTTGATAAAAGATCTCGGATTGGAACATCTTAAGAGTCGTAAGGAAATGCTGCATGGTGAAAGGTCCCTTGCAAGTAAAGAAGTGACCAATTCAGGTCTTTGCTGAACCACCAACAAAAAGCTCTTGCATCCATGCCTGGAAAAAACATGGT
Source organism: Rana temporaria (assembly GCF_905171775.1). NCBI lineage: Eukaryota > Metazoa > Chordata > Amphibia > Anura > Ranidae > Rana > Rana temporaria. The sequence goes on along the minus strand of NC_053500.1, from coordinate 29,034,303 downwards.
TATTAAATACAGTATATGAACAAGTGGTGTGAAGTCTGAGACAAGGGATGGTTGTGACTGTAGTCGGTCCCATAGTGCAAAAGAATGCGACATCATAGAGGCCATAATTGGGGGGTCAAGTCTCTGGGAGTTTTCCCACATCAAGAAATGCACCGTGTAAGGACATATAGCTTGTTGCTCCATATCTTACCAGTTGGGCTTTTCCCACTTAGAGCTGCGCCAGTTGGGTGGCTTCATACCACCACCAAAAATTGGGTACCTCGACCCCTCCATGAGACCAGGGGGGCAAACAGTTTTCTTAGCTACCCTGTGGGCCTTGCTTACCCCAAATGAAAAAAAAAAAAAAATGTTATTGATAATGTATAAGCTCATATCATCGCAGCAATACAGGCAAGGATCGAATGATAGAGGAACACGTCTTTAGCTGGCTGCGGTTTGAACGGTCTTAGATTGGCAGAATACATGCAGTTTAAAATGACCATATTGTCTAAGCTTCTCCTTTATATAACAGAAGGTAGTTAAATACAGCCATGATAGCGAGAAGAGACACACCCCACACACACACACACAAACACTGGATGAATTAGTCTTGTATTCTTTTGAGCTTAGGTACGGGGATGTTAAAATTGCGTGCCAATGACTAACATTTTCCTGGAACCCAGAAATAGATCCAAATTCACACAGAGTCTGGAGTATTTTGGGGGTGGTGGTGCCAGGGGAGGTTACAAACAGTAGCAGGTCATCCACAAATAATGCACATTTATGTTCCACAGAGCCGCAGATTACCCCCCTTGATATTCAAATGCTAATGTTTCAATTGCTATTGCAAAGGATGAGTGGAGGACAGGGGACAACCTTGGCAAGTACCACTTGGTATCTCAATAGGTTCGGATAGATGTCCAAGCAATGCCTGGGATCGGGAATATAATGCTCAAAGCGTCTGTAGGAAGCTAGGGCCAAACTGCCAGGCTTCCAAACAGTTGAATGGAGGAGCTCAGCTATGAGGAAAGATTAGAGGAACTGAATTTATTCTCTCTTGAGAAGGAGATTAGGGGGGTATATGATCAACAACAAAAAATACATAAAACGGGTCCATATAGTGAACTAGGTGTTGAGGTATTCACATTATGGTCATCACAAAGGACAAGGGGGGCACTCCTTACATCTGGAGGAAAAGAGATTTAATCTCCAAATACGGAAAGGTTTATTCACAAGAAGAGCTAGGAAATGTGAAATAGACTCCTTCAAGAGCGGCTTCTGGCCAGCTCAGTAGATTGCTTTAAAAAAAAAAAAAAGGTTTGGATTCTTTCCTAAAATGTAGATATTATAACTGGGTACTAACATTTATAGGTAAAATTCATCCAGGGAACATTCAATTGCCTCTTGTGGGATCAATAAAACAAATTTGGATAGTGCTTTGCTGGGGTTTTTGCCTTGCTCTAGAATAGATCAGCTGTGGGTATGGGATTGTGTATATAGGATTCCCCCCGCCCCTTTTTATTGGTTGAACTAGATGGACTTGTGTCTTTTTTCAACTAGGCTAACTAGGTAATATACATTTCAAAGAATCCGAATCCTTGGCCTTCAGGAGGTCGATTGATAGCAGAGGGCCCTCCTGTGGGGCATCCCCAGTCCATCGAGACCGCCAGAGGTATATAATTGTAAGCCTTTTGAATGTGGTCTGGGTCTTGTCTACCTGGATTGAATCCCACCTGGTCCTTATAAAAACACAGGTTCCAATGAAGGAAGAAAGTCTAACTACATGTTTTATTAATAAGAGAAATGGGATCCTTATGTGGTAAGGAACCACAGAATCTTGCTATTCTGTAGATATATAAAATTGTCGCTTTACAGCCCTGTGTGGCCTAAAAAAAAAAAAAAACCCAGAATATGTTACACATCCAAAGGTGCCAAAATGTCAGACATCCTCCAACTCCTCCGTACCACACAGGAGTTGGCTTTATTTTAATTCTTAAAGTGGCAGCATTATTTTCTGCACTGGGTAAGGCTATGTCCACACCAGATGCGGTGAGACTGCACTATTCCAGTGCAGTCCCAAGGCATAACAAGGCAAAATGTATAGTCTCCTTATCTGCCCAGTTCATACCACCGTATTGTAGTGCAGGCAGTGTGCAATGAAAAAAAAAAAAAATGCATGCAGTATTTTTTTTTCAGCACAGGTCAGTCCAATGCCTTTCACTGGCCAACCAGCAAGTCCATTAAAGGAAAAAACAAAAAAGGAAATTGTAATGAGCCGTGATGAGCGCATAACCACTGGGCTGATCTTGGTCAGACCATACGGCACAGCAGTCGCAATGCAGTGTAGCAGCTGATGTGAATGAATCTTGAAAGCCAACATTGGGTAAAGAACTGCCATTTCAATCATTTTAGATTTGGGACAAAATAAAAAATAAAAATCTAAAAGGTTATATAGAAGACAAAAATAATCCCAATGCCTGTACTTAATTTACAAAGAGCGGCTTTGTATCACAGCAACAGGTATGAGCTAACCGTCTATAAATACTGATCCAAATATACCTTTCATGCAAAGACAATTTAGTACACAGCTAAGTCACATGAAAAAATGCATTTCATTCTTTGTCACCACATTCGTCTGTATGTGTGGAAAGCCGGCATCTAGAAGTACCTTGAAGGATGTACCAGGAGCGATAAAATCCAGGGTGCTTTGCTATACAAATACATAGCATGTCATTACTGCTTTATTACCAAGATCGGTGACCCCAAGTGTGGGAGGCAAGAGGGTGTCGGAGCTCTGACTTTTACCACTTCCCGTGAAACGGCGTACCTGTACGCCACTTTGAGGAAGTAGTTATATTGGCGTGATGCCTGCAGGTGCAGGCTTCACCCCAGTACAGTTTTATTTATTTTTTCAGAGCAGACGGTTGGCTTTCAGGAGATGACAACCGATGCGGATAAGCAGGAGGGGACACCATGAGTGGAGTTTTCCTGTGGAAAGACTGGCAACAATGACAATTGGCTCTGCCAGAGCCCCATAGGCATACCTATGCATACATAATAATGGCAGCACCGGAGGCACATTTTGCAGAGAATATGTGTATATATATATATATATATATATATATATATATATATATATATATATATATATATATATATATATAAAAAAAAAAAAAGCAAATACAGTGAGAAGATTCCCCACCCACTGTCACAATGAGGGATAAGAGCGACACAGGCAGATGCTCTTTGGTAACATTTAACATGTTACAAAAGATGAACCTATCCTTTAAGAACAGGAATAGAATACTACTTTATAACCGGTGTGAATATATATACACACACACATATATATTATATATTATATATATATATTATATATATTATATATATATATATATATATATATATATATATATATATATATATATATATATATATATTCATTCACATCAGTCCCCCCCCCTCAAGAAGCTCACAATCAAGGGCTCTTAACACACACACAAATATAGAATCCAATTACTGGTAAAACCCATGCAAGCACAGAGAACGCCAGACAGGTAGTGTACAGGCTGGTATTCAAGGCAGAAAGATACGCTAGCCACTGTGCTGCCCATATTGGTTTAAAAGGGGATTCAGTTTTCTGTGATTGTAAACCCCATTCATGAAGTTTGACCTAGGCACATATCTGTAGTGTTTACTCATCTCTCGCCAAAGCTCTAAGTGCCGTGTCTTTCTGCTGCTCTGTTCCTCTGTTATCGGAGTCACTTCTGACACATTCTCCGACATGCGAGATAACAGCTGACAATCAAAACTTTAGCCCAGATGCACACTGGTGCGGCTTTGAAATCGCAGTACATCAGCGTGATTTCAAAGCCGCACATCAGTGCAATTTGCACAGCGGATTTTATTGCGGCTTGCAACCTTATTTAACAGAAGACTATACAAGTCGCAATAAAATTGGTAAAAAGTAAACCAGGAACCTTTTTATTAATTGTTGCGACACGAGTTGTGGCGATATGAACGATTCCAGTCCACATGATAAGTTGCACAGGTGTGAACGGAAGCTAAATGGAGGCAAATCATCCAGGTGCAGGTGTTTAAAACCACCTTGATTGACTCGGCCCCAGTGACTGTTATTGAAAGTCACATTTAGCCCTGGTTCACACTGGGTACGATTTGAGATGCGATTTGACATGTCAAATCGCATCTCAAATCGGCGGCATTTGCCGCACCGATTTCAAAAAGTAGTTCCTGTACTACTTTTTGCGATTTCGGGCCGCGATTTACATTGAACCCTGCACAGATGTCTCTTAAATCACGGCAAAATCGCAGCCGCGAAATCGCTGTAAAATTTGCTACAATGTTAAGTAGTGAGTGTACAGCTTGTATAACAGTGTAAATTTGCTGTCCCCTCAAAAATAACACACACATTAATGTCTAAACCGCTGGCAACAAAAGTGAGTACACCCCCAAGTGAAAAATGTCCAGATTGAGCCCAAAGTGTCAATATTTTGTGTGGCCACCATTATTTTCCAGCACTGCCTTGACCCTCTTGGGCATGGAGTTCACCAGAGCTTCACAGGTTGTCACTGGAGTCTCTTCCCCTCCTCCATGATGACATCACAGAGCTGGTCGATGTTAGACTTTGCGCTCCTCCACCTTCCGTTTGAGGATGCCCCGCAGATACTCAATGGGGTTAATTTCTGGACACATGCTTGGCCAGTCCATCGCTTTACCCTCAGCTTCTTTAGCAAGGCAGTGGTCGTCTTGGAGGTGTGTTTGGGGTCGTTATGTTGGAATACCGCCCTACGGCCCAGTCTCCGAAGGGAGGGGATCATGCTCTGCTTCAATATGTCACAATACATGTTGGCATTCATGGTTCCCTCAATGAACTGTAGCTCCCCAGTGCCGGCAGCACTCACGCAGCCCCAGACCATGACACTCCCACCACCATGCTTGACTTTAGGCAATACACACTTGACTTTGTACACCTCATCTGGTTGTCGCCACACACGCTTGGCATCATTAGTTTCAGGGTCTTGGCAATCTTGTAGCCTAGGCCATCTTTATGTAGAGAAACAATACTTTGTGTTCAGATCCTCAGAGAGTTCCTTGCCATGAAGTGCCATGTTGAACTTCCAGTGACCAGTATGAAAGAGTGAGAGCGATAACACAAAATTTAACACACCTGCTCCCCATTCACACCTGAGACCTTGTAACACTAATGAGTCACATGACCCCAGGGAGGGAAAATAGCTAATTGGGTCAAATTGTAACATTTTCATTTGGGGGTGTACTCAATATTGTTGCCAGCGGTTTACACATTAATGGCTGTGCGTTGATTTATTTTGAGGGGCAAATTTACACTGTTATACAATCTGTACACTCACTACTTTACATTGGAGCAAAGTGTCATTTCTTCAGTGTTGTCGCATGAAAAGATATAAAATATTTACAAAAATGTGAGGGGTGCACTCACTTTGGGGAATATATATATATATATATATATATATATATATATATATATATATATATATATATATATATATATATATATATATATATATATATATATATATATTTTACACACACACACACACACACACACATACATACACACACGTACACACAGCCTTCCCACAAAGAAACCCAAATAGATGAGATCTGAGTGCATCTAAAAAGGAAAATACTTTAACCATCACTGTGCATAACAAGATAAATAAAAAGGTTAAAACGCCCACTTCACAGAAAGTTAACAGCCTCTCACCAATCATCCCTGCGACAATAATTAAACCCCATGTGCTGCATTTAGAACAAAAGAGTCAACCAAATCACACCTACTTGTCACCTTGGACACAAACAAGGAGACATGCTGGAGGGGCCACCATTTATAAATTATTTGTATTAAAATATATCACTTTCTTTTTGCCAGGTTCGGTTCACACTGGGCTGCGGGATTGAAGCAATGCGAGTTCAGCTGAACTTGCACGATTTGTCAGTCCCAATATCGGCTGCGATTACAGACACATCTGTGCAGGTTTCTTCACAGATGTCAATGTAAATCGCGGGCCGAAATCGCAAAAAGTAGTACAGAAACGACTTTTTGAAATCGATGTAGCTCCGCAAATGCGACGTTGCACCAATTAGGACAGTGCCATTGCCGGCAAATGCCGCTGATTTGACATGTCAAATCGCACCAGTGTGAACCAGGGCTCAAACTTTAAAATACAGACACCCAACCCCATACCACAATTCAGGGCTTGTTTCATGAGTGAAAATTTTTAATTTTAATTTTTATATAACATCCCACAATTAAACAGCTCATGTAGATGCAATGCGCTATTTCCCAACATTAAACTTGCTTTAGTAACAGCTTAACGCCTGTGCAAAGTGTACCACCAATTTGAATGAGCCTTCAAAGTACAGGGCCATGCGAGTCTACTGGGGCCAATGCGAGTCTACTGGGGCCAATGCGAGTCTACTGGGGCCAATGCGAGTCTACTGGGGCCAATGCGAGTCTACTGGGGCCAATGCGAGTCTACTGGGGCCAATGCGAGTCTACTGGGGCCAATGCGAGTCTACTGGGGCCAATGCGAGTCTACTGGGGCCAATGCGAGTCTACTGGGGCCAATGCAACTAGTGAAACTGCATAAAGTAGAACTGAAACAGATGTATTTAAAGCTACTATAGTACAACACAAAAATGCAATGTAACCTAATGAGCTGTTAAAGCTTACCTTTGAAACCCCAGCTCCTGTAAATCGTGCTTCCAACAATTCCTGGCGCCGAGGGTCCAGGCTATGCAATTCTTCCATCATTTCCTCTACAAAATGATAAAAACGCAGAAAATTAGATGTTATGGTCAATCAAAGCTTAGCACAGACAGGTCATCATAAACAACTGCATAGAAAATTACAGGATCAAACAATTGTCTGCCTACTGATTCTATGCTTGTGTAATACTACAGTGCAAGAGGCACAGGTAAATGTCTGCTGCTAAAACAAAGTACTCACATTTACCTGAGAAAGAGGTAGGTGATATAAAGCCCTCAGCCTCATACAAAATGATTAATGGCATGCTTGGATGTGCTCAGTCCTCAGCTAACATCCCAAGTACTTGCAGCCTGAAGGTCAAGCTTTGCAACAAAGACTCAATGGCTACATTTCACCATCACAAAATCTCAATTCTATTATCTTGAATATAATTAGTGGAACAATTTGCATCAAATGGGTATATGGTGAACATTGTTCTCTTAATTTTAGTATCTTTATCCTGCATGGTCGCTGTGTCACCTAGTCACACAAAAACCATTAGCATTTAATAGGCTCAATTTTAATTACATCTGGCCCCAAAAGTGACAAATAAGCAGATAAATGAAAAACAAACATGGCTAGAAGACCAGTCTGACTTAAAGGTAGCAAATAATTACACAATTTTCTTGGACAATTTACCTTTAGATTTCCCAGAAAATCTATGAGGTGAACTTTCCCTGACAATCCCCCCCCCCCCGGTCCCAACTTACCTCATAAAAAGGTATGTATAGGAGGCATTTTAATTAGTCGGAGCTGACTAATCAAAACCCACCTAGCTGTCCTGTCAGTGGGGGAGAAAAAGAAAAAGCCAGGGGATTTCAATTTCCCAGAAGGGTGAAGCAGCGACCTGATGTCTCCTAGCGTGTGATGGCTGGCTTCAGGTACAGCGGGACCGGGGACCAGTCTAAGTTCACCTTACAGATGTTCTAGGTTTAGGTTTGACCTCATATTTTATGGTTTTGGTAAATCTAAATGAAAATTGTATAATGCATGGCCAGCCTTACTTTAAAAATGGATTTTTGTTTTAAACCTGGATGACATCAGTATGCCAAATCTTATGTCGCGTACAGACGGATGTTTTTTGTGATGAAAAAAAACCAACGTTTTAAAAAAACGTCATTTAAAATGATCGTGTGTGGGCAAAACGACAAAAAAAAAAATTCGAACATGCTTGAATTTTGTGTGTCATTTTTCAAAACGTCGTTTTTTGTTTCACAGAAATTGACCGTGTGTAGCAAAAAACGATGTTTAAAACAACGTTTTTAAACCCGCGCATGCCCAGAAGCTAGTTATGAAGCTAGCTTCAATGGAAAAAAGTGGTGAACGTAACCTCGCTTTGCTAGAGCATTGTGAAAAAACGATGGTGTGTAGGCAACGTCGTTTTATGTCATGATTTAAAACGTCGTTTTTTTCATCACAAAATAAACGACTGTCTGTACGCGGCATTACTTCTAGAAAACGTAACCATCTATGGGCATGCTGATTGTACCCAAGTCGACTCATCTATGACTAGGGTACAACCAGCATGTTGGATGTTTACATTGCTAGCAATAATCACTGTTCTCCCCACCAGGAATACACAGCAGCTCCTTGGGAAAGATTCCCCATTCAACACAGTGATCCAGTAGTGGTTCCAGGAAAGAAAATACATCATCATTCGAGTTTTTTTCCCCCCCGTTTACCCCAGCAGGTCAAAAATGTTCAACTCCAGTCAGAGCCGCTGTACTAATGATCTGACATTGGTACAGTGATCTCCTTCTGCTGAGCTGTTGTGTTCTGACTGGGCGACAGCCCCCACCACCACAACACTCTTGCTGATCAACAGCCACTTGCCTGCTTGTTTTCCGGCATGCTTGTCCGACAGAAGCCGGCCAAATTGTGGGCTTCTGTCAGACCAGCTGGCATAACACAAGCCGAGCGTCAGTAAATTTTTATTAAACAGGTCGGATGGTTTATTAATCCAGCCGATGGTGGATGGCAATAGGCCGGCGAGTACAGAGCTTAATACACCAGCACATCCCAGATTGTTGAGGTCCCCCATGATAATCATATAAAAAAAAAAAAACACACACACACACTTATATATAACATATATTTATTTTACACACATACATAGGGATGTGATGGAGGCCTTTCACTACTAAAAGACAGAAGTTGCAGTAACATGTTTTCCCGGTAAATCAGACAGGGGACAGTTCTCAGGCCAGATGATAGGCCTTGTGCACTACATCCTGGGAGGAAGGGGAAAGTCACAGGCTCTTTCCATACCAAGTTCTACTGAGCACTTTCAACAGCTCCAATAGATTAATGGAATGGATGGGGAGCGGGGCAAAGCCAAATATCATTAAGACAGAGCTCGACAAAATCCGGGCGCCCGGTCGCAATTGCGACAAGAAATTGTGACCTGGCACGCGCCAGTAATTGAGGCTGCGGCCTTCATAGAAGGAAGCATAGGCCTGCAGAAGGCCGCAAAGCCGCTGCCTCAATTACCAGCCGGGAGGTGGGGGCGCACGGAGACACAGGATCCTGGATCCTGTGACCTCTACAACCTTTTCTGAATCAAGACTGATCCCATAAAAAGTTATGACTATGCTACAAACCAGAATTACATAGCTGCAAAATTGAACAGCCCTATTTAATATTACTGCAGCATTTCTCAGTATCTGGTGTAAATGTGAATCTCCTCTGGCAAGCAATGCTACCTGGAACGTACAATAGAACTAATAAGGCAGAAAATTAAATGGAAGCATTGAAAATCGCAGGCTCTGCTCTAGGCAAGCCAGAGCCAAGATGTCTAAACAAGTCATTATTACTCTGAAACACAATCCACACTGTAGTGTCTGCCCCCCAAATACACAACTAAAAACGGTTATTTGGACTAAGGCTACCAAATTAACATGTACTAGATCACAAGATAATGTCAGCTGAAACATGCTCCATTCTTAAGATATATTTAGCGATAATCACAAAATATGCTATTGAGTTACAACATTCACAAGAGCGCAGACATAATAAAACCCAGAGGTCAGATAAGTCAAAGCAAAAGCAACCCAAGCCATTTCTAGGTCGACCCTTGTAAAAGGACAAGTTGACATTTGGGAGCACATTACACCCATAATTGGGGGTTATGTGTAACCTGCTCCAGCAGTTCCCTCCCCCACCCAAATCCTCCCCCTGTGAAAGCAGTCACAATTTAAAAGTAAAGCAGCTGTGCGGAGCTCCACCCACAAAGCTGTGCCAATTATTCACAGCAATCTGTGAGTGAATGGAATACAAGTACTGTCTGCCACTGTGGTAGATGGCTTGTAGACCTCAATGAACTGTGAGGGGGCACTCTCATTTCATTGATCTACCTGTACGAGAGGAAGGGGCAGACAGCTTTACTGAGTCTGCAGGTGCCCGACATTCCATCTACTGATCATTAGTGCAATGCTTTTCAGGCACCTGCGGGAAAAAATAAATGCAAATTTTTCCTGCAAAAATCTGTGCATTTATTATTTTTTTCCCCAAAAGGTGAACTTAAAAAGGGGTTGTAAAGGTTTGTTTTTTATTTTATTCAATCAAAGAAAAACATTTAGAAGGGAAATCGAGGGAAAAGGTAAGTGAACCAACAAAGCACTAGCTTAGGGAAACCCATTTAGAAAATAAACCTTTACAACCCCTTTAACCTCCTTACTACCGGCCGCCATCAATTGACGGCGGCACGATAGTTCTCTTGTTCTGAGAGCACATCATTTGACGTCCTCATCTTGCAGAGCCACTAGGGGGTGCGCGCACCTGCCGCGTTACTGGGAACCCGACCCGCGACTGCTCAGTATCTGAGCAGGGCCGTGGATCTCTGTGTGTAAACAGAGATCTACGTCCTGTCAGGGAGAGGAGACGGGTGCCGTCGGTCACTTCCCCCAGTCAGTCCCCTTCCCCCACAGTTGGAATCACTAGTAGGGAACACATTTAACCCCTTCCTCGCCCCCTAGTGTTAGCCCCCTTCCCTGCCAGTCACATTTATACAGTAATCAGTGCATATTTATAGCTCTGATTACTGTATAAATGTTAATGGTCCCAAAAATGTGTCAAAGTGTCCGCCATAATGTCGCAGTCCCAATAAAAATCACAGATCTCTGCCATTACTAGTAAAAAAAAAGAAAAAAAATCATAATTATGTCCCCTATTTTGTTTTGCGCAAACCAGTCACTATATGCTTATTGCGATTTTTTTTTACCAAAAATATGTAGAATACGTATCGGCCTAAACTGAGAAAAAAATTGTTTAAAAAAAAAATTGGGATATTTATTATAGCAAAAAATAAAAAAATTGTGTTTTTTTACAAAATTGTCGCTCTTTTTTTGTTTATAGCACAAAAAATAAAAAAAACGCAGAGGTGATTAAATACCACCAAAAGAAAGCTCTATTTGTGGGGGGAAAAAACGGAAAAAACGGACATCAATTTTGTTTAGGAGCCATGACCGCACATTTGTCAGTTAAAGCGACGCAGTGCCGGAAGCTAAAATTTTGTCTGGGCAGGAAGGCGGTATATGTGCCCAGTAAGCAAGTGGTTAAAGCAGAACTTACACCAAATGAAATATTTTGCTGCCTATTTTATATATATATATATATATATATATATATATATATATATATATATATATATATATATATATATATATATATATATATATATATATATATATATATATATATATATATATATACACACACACACACACACACACACACACACAGGTGTTACGGACAGCAATTATAACCTCAGGCTGCATTTGCATTTTGTCACACTGAAATTGTAGGCAGAATTTCACATTTCTGCCCACTTTCAGAAATGCAGCAAAACATGTGACGTGCTTGCATCTCCATTATTTTCTGATGTCACCCCAAACGCAGTGCAATTTGATGCAGGTCACCAAACACACCAGGCTCAGAGCCAAAAGTTAGTATATGAGCTTTTTTGGCACACTTGTCACAAAAACAAGACTGAGGTGGCAACACTTGCCCACTCTACTAAAAAATGTAGTTACTGCTGTGATTAGACAGGAAGGGAGTGAAGCTTAGCACAGACAGTGGCAGAACTTCGGTATTAAGGCCTGCATCTATATATTGGCGTTACAATATTTAAGGCCAACAAGTGAATTGTATTTTATTCTTTCCTGTGCACGCTTTCATCCTGCTTTTAAAAATGCTTTTCAGGTACAAAAGTCACAGTCAGGCTAGGATCACACTTTGTGCATGTCAGGAATGCACACTTTGACATACTGCCCTTTAGCAGATTTGAGATTTTAAATTATAAAAATGGTTCTGTAGGCACGGTCTGCATTAGGTAAAAAAAACTTTCACTGTCTGTGCTGCCAGGCCCCCCCCCCCACACACACACTTACCTGACACCACTGTCCCCGCTAGCATTCCAGGTCTGCTCTCTTCCTGCATTCACAGGCTTTACTTAGAGCAGAGGGAGCCAAAGGCTCCTGCTGCTGGTCAATTCTTGGGAGGCGGGGCCAAGTCACACCATGTGTCTGAGAACATGTGTGAGCATGCCCGCACAAACGTCCCTATAGCAAGCAGATTTCCATGGGGGCTTTTAAAAAGGAGGAGCCAAGATCACCAGTGGAGGACAACAAAACAGGAGGATTGGGCTGAAAAAATACCATTGCACAGAGCAGGCAAGTATAATAAGGTTATTTAAAAAAAGTCTCACCCTCACTCATTTGCTATTGTGTGCAGCACCATGAGATTCAGCAAAACGCGACTTTGCAAAAGGATCAGGGACTTGTTTTGCACATTTCTTGCGTGTAGGGCAGCCCCTTTAAATGATCTGGATGCCCTACACAAGATGCATGGAAATGCGCTCACGCTATATTGCATACACTATAATCAATCAGTTGTGTTCAAGCAAACCCCCCATGCAAAAACACAAAACAAGCGCTTTTGGAAGAAAAAATATTGCATACACAAAGTGTGAACCTAGCTATAAACCACATTCACACAGGCGGTCCAATCAGGGTCCTCCTGTCAGTTTTCAGCCAGACCTGATCCATGCATGTCTATAGGCAGCCAGATATAACTGGATGTGCAGTCTTGTCCAAGGTCTGGGGGGAAAAAAGCCTGCAATTAAAAAAAAAATGTAATCCCTAAATTAAATGACAGATTGGAGGTAGTCTGATGTAAACTGACGTAAGCTCTAACCACCATTACATGTAATATAGGTCCAGAAAGCTTAGTTTTTTATTTAAAGGAGCAGACATTGTATGGGGACAGATGTCACAAAAGTGACATCCAACCCGTTCAGCAAGGCAGCCATTGTGCCAAGGCTTGGTAAAAAATCTGTTAATGCATCAAATGGGGTTACATGCACTTTAACGTGTATCTATTGACCTCCAACGCATTGCACTTCACTGAAGCGTGGAGAATTATAGAAGCACTGCTGCATTCTTTAAAAAGTGATGCTTGTTTTTTTGTAGATTCATACTTGCCTTGGTGGATGCAGCATCTGTCCCCCACCGCCTCTGCACCGAGCCTCCGAACATTGCCGATGACTCACCAAGCAGAGAGCTGCTGCCTGTCAATCAGCAGCTCTCCTCTGTGCTCCTCCACATTCATTGGAGCACTGAACTGTGGAGGGGCAGGGAGCTGCTGTCTCAGTGGCTCGCTGAGGGGCTAAGACGGCCATCAGTCTAGGCAGCTGGCGGATCCAGACTTCTGAAGTCGGGATGATGCACTGCCTCGTCCAATTCCAGGGACGTCACCAGAAAGCGGACTTCATACCGCTCTCCGCTGAAAACAGGTCACAGGAGTACAAAACGCATTGCACTCCTGTGACCCAGAGGAGAAGCCCAGCCGCAAAAGAGCATTTAAGAGCTGGACAGATCAGTTTTAGGGTCCTTTCACACGGAGCGGACTGTTTTCGTGTGTGTCCGGCGGCTCAGCGGGGATCATCCGTAATCCCCGCTGAGCTGTCGGCGGATAGGGCGGTCCCCGCACACAGTGCAGAGACCGCCTGTCTCTCCTCCGCTCTCCCCTATGGGGAATCGGATGAATACGGACCGTCTGTCCGTCTGCATCCGATCCGTTCCGCCGGAAGAAAAATAGGGTTTTCTTCCGTCCGAAAAACCGGATCCTGACGGACGCGGATGATCGCGGACGTTAGCGGATGCTCCATCCGCTAACGGACGCGATCCCATAGGGATGTATTACAAGTCCGTAAACGGACGAACGGAGCGGACATGTGAAAGGACCCTTAGGGTGTTGCAACACGTGTGTTAAAATGCAATATTAGGAGAAGAAAAAAAAAAAGCTAGGAGTTGAAGAATATATGCAGATAAATAAAGCCCCCATAATGAGCTACTCACAGGAGGATATAGGAAGTATACAGACTCATCCTCATCAATGTGGGTGAACTTGGGGTGCTCTGTCCATCTGTGTCTCAAAGGTTGAACAGCAGAGTTTGTCACGCTTCTGTGGCCGGAAGGAAGCCTTTGCGTCTATAACCTATTCTATTGTACTTGTGATTATTTTGGACTTCAATATGTGCATTTGCCTTTGCACCTATAACCTATTCTATTGTATTGGACTTGAATTTGTGTGTTTTCCTTTGCGCCTATAACCTATTTTATAGAAAATGCTAATTTGTAAATGGTCCCTCAAACACTGAAATTCCATCTGCCATTTTGCAGAGCTGCTTTGAATGTGAATTAAAAAGATGGAAGGCATTTTGATAAATGGCATCTAAGCCTACTTCAATATTCTGCAAGAATGACTTCTATTCTTAACAGTCTATCAAGACCTAAGAATATACAAATATCGCCATCGGTCACGACTTCACAATATAATATGGGTGTTCCTTAACAAGTATGTTCAGAGCAGCAGCAGCACAGTTACTACATGCAGAAAGATATAAAGCATGCCTCAGACATGAAGGCCTTAAATGGCTGACCTTTTCTCCTGCCTCAACAGTAAATCAATGCGGACAAAGAGCCTTTTTCATTAGAGGAAACCACATGTAAAAACACAGGTTTCATGTAATTCATATGCACAGGCCGCTCTCTGCATTCCCTATTAGGAAAGTGTTTCATAAGCACCACACTCTGACCTCCCTCCCTCTATTTATTAAATGCGGTCTGTCTTTCTCCAGGAGCAGACTCCATTTTACCTCACTTGCCACATAACTTCAAAACAGCTGCTGCCAAAAGATGGAGAGGCCAAAAGGATTTATCTTAAAATAAGATTGGATTTCCTGCATCCCCCTCGCAACATGACAAGATCAACCGGCACACTTTTCAAGAACAGGGCTGTTATCACCACTGAAGAAAGTATTGCAAGCGCCAATAAAAATATAATTAAACATATAAAAAGCACAGCTATCCTCAGATATTGCTCATGTCTGCAAGTCCAGCCAATCGCCGTATTGCTAACCGTACACATCAATGGGATTATTCAATACAACGGCGAACAGAACGCTGATGAGCAAAGAGCAGCTTCAATCAGAAACCAGATCTCTGTCTACTGTCAAATCTATTAGATCCCATATACACCTCTGAGTGTCCATATGGCAAGTCGCAGGTTTTCCCAGATCAATAACTCACTGAATATGGACAAAATCCATCTCTTCTGCTGTACAGATGTGATGAAAAGGTTCATGGTAGGACAACAGACCACAGCGTTACTACACCACACTACTACATAGCAAATAGGAAAATGAATGCTCATGGCCATAGACAAATAAGAAATGGCAGACTTTTACAGGGTCATTAAATAAAAAAAAAAAAAGCGTAAAAAATAAAAACTTTATATATCATTAGGTACATTTCATTTTACAACCTCAAAGAGTCTCTGGACGCTTTGGATTGTGTATATATATACAGACACACAGACACACAGACACACAGACACACAGACACACAGACACACAGACACACAGACACACAGACACACAGACACACAGACACACAGACACACAGACACACAGACACACAGACACACAGACACACAGACACTTCATTTTTTGTATGCATTATATATAGATTTGGACGGTTATTTTGAGACTCTAGTTACTTGCATACATTACTAGCTTTACCTGCTGATGCTCTTTGCCCTCAAATTATGTATTTTCTCCCCCATCATGCATTACTTTATTTTGGCCCTGAGCATTTATTTTTTGTTTAATACTACTTTAAAGCGCCAAAATAATTTTTACTTTGTATGTTCTTGTTTCCCGGATTTGTCCATCTCCGTGTTGGACCACAATCTATATCAACGCTTTCATTAACAGCTATACACATGGAGATCAAATGGGCAAGATCATTGGAATGTTGAATCCACAATAGGCGATCCACTGATCCCAGTCATATCTGAATTTTCATAACATTCACAATTACACCCAGGCGAACACATCACTTTTGAGTCTGCCAATCTTTTCATCAAACTTAAAGCGGAAGTAAACCCATCGATTTAACCGTTTCAAAAAGCAGTTACATTTCCGGCATGCCGGGATTGCTAACTGTCACATTGGTTGTGCTCTCAACCAAACTGTCAAACCATCCAATGGCTGGTGTCATAACTGATCACATGTGCAGCATCATGGCAGTTGAAGATTAACATAGGCCAAGATGGCAGCTTCCTTGCCTGAAAATGATAGGTGCGTTTACTTACACTTTAAGTCCTAATAAGGGGGGGGGGGTGTCTATGTGTGCTGTGGTACGCCCATGTGAACGTGGTGCTATTAATTGCAGCTTACCAATCCTTTAAACTGAATTACAGGAATCCAGCCACTGTCCAAAACCATCTGGCTTACTAAAGATTAAGCCAAACGAGGTACATGCCACTTTGTGGACTTCTCTCATCCAACTGAAAGTTTTACTGATCACTAGACTCCCAGCAACTGACAGGAGAGACACTCCTCTCTCATACAGCAGCACCTCCGAAAACCCCACCCCTCCGCTGTCCATTCACAGAAGGCTTTGTATTTTGTGAATAGGTTCACATCATAGGCGTGCGCACAGGGTGTGCCCAGGCACCCTGTGCAGCACACATACACCCCCCCCCCCAGAGGTGCTAGCTTATCTCCTTTCCTATCCGCTGTTGCTCCTGGGATGTTTTAGAAGTGGGGAAGGGGTCGGTAAATATGTAATTTGCCAGCCCTTTCCATTTCTGAATGAACATTGTGAGAGATAGGTAGTTTGTGTTTGGGCTTTGGGGTGCACACACTAATGCAATAGGCTGCGCACACCTATGGTTCACATAATACAAATCGCTCCGACTGGGAAGGAGAGGTGGGAGAGGGGCTGCAAAGGACGCTGTAGCTTCAGGAGACGATACCAGAAGGTCCATCTTCAGAGCGTCAGAAATATATCCATCGCTGCACTCCTGGCACACAGCAAAAAAACGTAATTTAAAAAAGGAATTATAAATAAATGCCCATTTTTTGCACCGACGAACAGCAGGTCACTGATACACCGACAGTCTTTAGGAGACCTGCATGGTAAGTTTTCTGTCCGTAAATCATACAGGCAAGCAGTTTCACACTGACAGGAAGACTTAACAGACTACGAGAGCAGTCAACAGTACCTTGGTAGTTTATTGAGAACTACAAGCTGACAGGCGCAAAGGCTGTTGGTACTTGTAGTTTTCACATTCACAGAATACCATGAATAAATGAATGAATGGGTGCTATAGTAATATGTTGCACCCTGAAGCCTACAAAAGAGGAAAAACAAAAGGCAGCCACCGCATAAGTATTGATAAGTTGCAAAATATACAATTTTGGGTTCAATACAGCTTTATTGACAACCTGTACTGACAAAAACGGTTGAGCACCTTCTTGAAATGATAGTTGCCTGGCAACTGTACTAATCCATTGACCATAATATATCAGATTTACAAATCGGGAAAGAATGCTAAAAGTAAAAACACCTGATCTGCTTCTTCTACTTGACTCCATGATTATCAAAGCCATTAGAATAGGATTAGTCAGTCAGTTTCAAAAGCGAAGGTCAGGTTACTTATTTAGGTCTAAAATTACACTTGCGATAGGCAGGTGGTGAAAAAAAAATAGATAGATAGATAGATAGATAGATAGATAGATAGATAGATAGATAGATAGATAGATATCTATCTATCTATCTAGGCCTCCCGACCACCTGTCAAACATTCTCTGAAAAGTGATCCACCATGGATCACTCTTCAGAAGGCAACACTTGTATAAAACAAGTCCTAAAAGGTTTACTTTTTATTTTTTTAGGCATTTTCTAGCCCATCAATGAAAAAAAAAATGTACCTGTGGTTTAGGGATATGCAATTAGCGGACCTCCAGCTGTTACAAAACTACAAGTCCCATCATGCCTCTGCCTCTGGGTGTCATGCTTGTGGCTGTCAGTGTCTTGCTATGCCTCATGGGAACTGTAGTTCTGCAGCAGCTGGAGGTCCGCTAATTGCATATCCCTGCGAGTGTAGCTGATGGCCATTTGAAATTACTTGTTAGTTTACATACAGGATTCATCAAAACCTTTTTTCTTTTACAGATCCACTAAAGTTTTGTGTACTCTATCAAAATATGGGCAAAACAAATGTCATCTCTTGTTGAGGGAACACACATTTCCTAAAATGTCTAAATAAAAGGAAACAAGACCAGATTACTATATACTCTCAAGGTCAAAGAAGGGCAAGACATTTGGCACTAGCATCAATGCAAAAGAAATACCATGAGAATATTCAGACCTAAACCACGTACAGACTGGCCGTATGTCGGGAGATATAGAACGTTAAAAAAAAAAAAAAACACCCGACATTCAGCTCGTGTGTACGCCACCCTGTTCGACAGAAGGCGGCCTATTGGCCAGCTTCTATCTGACGAACATGATGGAATATCTGGACGCGTTTCTGGGGCGTACCCCCTTCCTCAAAGCCTAAATGGTCCGTGGTGCCGCAAGGTCCAGTCCAGCTGTCTGATAAGCGCTTACTCAATTTTCCTTGAGAGTAGGACTATTGCTTTTATTCTGTTATTAATAAAAAATTTAAGTGGTAATGCACTAGGTCGGTGCGCCCTCCTTTCTTTTAACTTTGTTTTTAGCCATATGAACACCCTTTGTTCTGTGGAGGGCCACAAGACTATAGACTTTGCCGTGAGACTACACTGCAGTACCCGGTTTTGGCGAAACACCAGAGTGCGGGAGGATTTCGTTGAACATGATGGAATACCAGTATCCGACTGGCTCCCACCCAGCCAATGGCGGAGATCGCTGACCGGAGTGTCATCCCGCTGTCAGAACACCAGTGGTGGAGATGGCTATACTAACTTTGCATAGTTAGTACAGCGGCTCTGACAGTTTTTTCCATTTAATCCACAAAAACTCAGTGTACCAGGCCTAAAGCGGAGTTCCACCCAAATGTGGACCTTTCACTTATCCGTCTCCTCCTCCCTCCGATGCCATATTTAGCACCTTTCGGGGGGGAGGGAGGTGATAGCGAAGCGCACGTGCCTAGCAGGGAACCAGCTGTGAAACCAAAAGGATTAACTGATGGTTTCCCTTACCAGGAATGGCGGCAGCAGCACCCAACAGCCAATCCAAAAACCAGCTGGGGTGCTGACATCACAGGAACCCTGGAAAGGTAAGTTTCCTAAAATTAAGTCAGCAGCTACAGTATTTGTGGGGGGGGGGGGGGCACTATTTAAGGCTCAGTACACTCTGCTGTGACTCCAAAGTTGTGCCACTTCCAGTGCGACCTTGCATTGCGACTTGATGCCACTTCAATGCGACAACTCAATACAGTGCGACACATTACTGAACTTACAACACCCTCTGAAGTGGTAGCCAAAGTCAAAGATAAGAAAAAAATGACTTCCTTGCCATTTTTGTGATTCTAACATTGCAGTTCATGGCACTCATGTTGCAAGGAAGATGCAGAAAAGTATCAATCACTGTGACTTGTCGCAGCAATTAAGATGGCACCCATTGAAGTTAATGTGATTTGACTTGTCATGCGACGTTGTGTTGCATGTCGCAGCAAGCCGTATAAGAAGTCACAGCAGTGTGAACCAGTACTAAAGCAGAACTTTATCCATTACCATTTGATAGCAATTTAAACAAAAGAACATGCATTCTACATTAATAATTATGCTACAAAAATTAGTGTGCGCTGTAAATTGCCTCCAGCATTGCTCCGGTTTCTTCTTGCTAGAGGCTGCCATTTTGTTGAAGCCCAGAGCAGTCACTTGTTGGAAACGCTCCCCCTCTCCTTGTCACTTTCCTATTACAGGTGCTTGTATAGCACTGTCATTTATGCATTGCTTTACATATACAGTATATTATACACTTCTCTTCAGTTAAAATATGTATACATTTCCAGCCTTGATAGTATGTCTTGGCTCAGTTAGAGAGGAAGGCTGACAGAAGCTTTACAGTGCTGAAGTTCACAGGCTGTTGAGGGAGAAGGTAAGAAAATTGAGATAAGATAAGACACACTCCTTGTAAGTTTAAGGAGTGTGTCTTAGTTTTCCAGAAAGCAAAGTTCGTCCTGTCATCTCTTCTGCTTTTCTTTTCACCCCCTTCAGCTACAGTAAATCTTAAAATCGGGGTTCCACCCAAAAATGGAACTTCCGCTTTTAGGAACCCTCTCCCCCTCCGGTGTCACATTTGGCACCTTTCAGGGGGAAGGGGGGGAGCAGATACCTGTTTAACTGCTTGCCGACCAGCCACCTCAGTTATACGGCGGCAGGCCCGTAGCTATACGTCGGCTCTCGCGCAGGCCACTAGGGGCAGGGGCGCGCGCTCGCCCCCGACTCTCGTGCCCGGATGGCGGGATCGCCACAGAGCACGCCCCCGACTCTCGTGCCCGGAGGGCGGGATCGCCACCGGGCACACGCGATCACTCGTTACACACAGCCGTCTTCTGGGGGGAAACAGGTCCCAGAAGACGGCAAGGACCATACGGATCGCGCAGCGCGACTCACGCATGCACAGTAGGGAACCAGGAAGTGAAGCCGCCAAATGAAAGCCCAGTCTGTCCTGAAAAAAACAAAACAAACAGAAGGTATAATCTACCTGGATACACTTAGTAGGACATGTTAATGGGTTTATCTGTCTATTGTTTTTAGTTTTTTTTAATCAAAGAAAAACTGGCCCAAAAGTTTTCTTTTTTTAATCTCGTTTAGTTTGATGCCATTATGATGACCCATCACCATAAAAACTAAAATTCTCCTATTCCCGACGATCGCAGCGATACCGCATAGATGTGGGATTTGTTCATTGTGTCCATAGTACGCGTTTTTGAGAAAAATAGAAAAATCGTGTGAACGTTCGTTCGGCCGATAGAAATAATGTACAAAGTCTCGTATGACAAGGGCTTTTTTGTTATTTATAGTTTCTGATCACGCACAGCCTTTATCTGAAATTTCTCGTCCGAATACAGTACACTTTAAAATGAAAATTGTTCTGTTGCCGTATGAGAAAAGTTTGGGGGTTTGTCCATTCGGAAATATTTGCTCGGAATCCGACGTCAAAAGTTGAATACACACCACCAGAAAATCGTATGATCGTTCCTCGTCTGTACGAGCCATAACCAATACTTATACTGCCTATGGCTCTCCAGGTGTTGTGGAACTACATGTCCCATGAGGCATTGTAAAACGGACATTCACAGACATGAATAGGCATGATGGGAATCGTAGTCCCTGAACAACTGGAGGGCCTCATTGCGTTATTAAACCCAGGACCTTGCATTCACTATATCTGGTCTTCCACAGTACACAGAACTGCAATCGTTTCAGTAAATATAAACTGCTAAATACCTTTTTTCATCAGCAGTATATAGCAATCTCAGTGTCCAGCAGAGCACTGGTAAAGCTTGTAGGAGGAATTTAAATAAAAAATAAAAAACCCTCTACCAATATACACCAAACTGAGCATATGCAGCTTACGCCCAAGGCTCCGTTCTATAAGGAGATGGTTTGGGGGACTTTGGAAGAAGAGGAGGATTGGAAGAGACAGGATCAAACAGCCTTTTTACACAATGCAGAGGATTAACCCCTTAGGCCCCGTACACACGAGGAGACATGTCCGATGAAAACAGTCCGCGGACCGTTTTCATCGGACATGTCTCCTGGGAGCTTTTGGTTTGATGTGTGTACACACCATCAGACCAAAACCCCCGCGGACAGAGAATGCGGTGACGTAGAAGACACCGACGTTCTCAAACACGGAAGTGCAATGCTTCCACGCATGCGTCGAATCAATTTGACGCATGCGCGGGATTTCGGGACGCTGGTTACACGTCATAACCAGCGGACATGTCCGATTAGGTGTACTAACCATCGGACATGTTTCCAGCGGACAAGTTTCTTAACTTGCTAAGAAACTTTTGTCCGCTGGAAACCTGTCCGCTAGGCCGTACACACGGTCGGACATGTCCGCGGACCAGTTTCAGCGGACATGTTCGACCGTGTGTACGCGGCCTTAGGTTCCACAGCGAGTATAACAAGCATGCTTTACTGCATATGTAGGCTGATTTTACTACAGTGGGTTTAGTAACACTTAAAAGATTAAAGGGTAAGTTCACCTTTACAGAAAATCTGTAGGGTGAACTTACACTTCAACCTCCCCAGTCCCATTCATTAGTAAAGCCCAATTCCTGGATGCCACCTTTATGTGTTACACTGTCTTAAAGTGGTTGTAAACCCTTGGGGGGAAAAAAAAACACCTGCAAGACAAAGCCATAATGAGCTAGTATGACTAGCATACTAGCTCATTATGCATTACTTAGCTTAGAATCGAAGCCGTCCTCGTCTCCCCCTCCGGCCGCAGACATCTCTTCACAGATACCCGGAAGGTTACTTCCGAGTATCGCCGCTCCGGCGCTGTGATTGGCCAGAGCGGCAATGACATTACTCCTACGCATGCGCGCAGGACCTGTCAAATACGAATGGGGCTCTTACTGCGCCTGCGTCTACGGCACGCAAGCGCCGTAGACAATGGTGTATACTTATTGGCAAACACCTACAGGTAAGCCTTAATCTAGGCTTACCTGTAGGTGTAACTTCTGGGGGGGGGTTTACCACTTTAAAGGTGTGTAGGCACTCATTTATAGCCATTACTGCAAAAGGGGCCATCATGATCTATCAGGACTTCATTTTCTGACTAATGTTCCACTTTAATATCTAATGGAGAATATCACAGGAAGCCATGTGGTTTTCTTTTTTTGCTTGCTTTAATAAAATCACGAACAATAAATTGCAAAACAAAAAAACAAAACAACTGACAGATATGCCAAGTGAGGTCTGGTGTTTATCACACAATGTACTTTTTTTGCCAACTTTATTGAAACATCAAAATTACATTTCATTAATTTCTATTCACTGCAGCTCAGCCATCTCTATGAAGGGGGAGAGAGTCTTCCTATAAAAGATAGCCATCTGGCAGTTATGATGAACCTCTGGCTTCACCACTCTAATGCCACATACAATCGGATTTTTCGTCTGAAAAACCTTGGATGGTTGTGCGACGGCATTCCGCTCAAGCTTGGCTTGCATACACACGGTCACATAAAAGTTCTTTCGACCGTCAAGAAGGTAGTGATGTACAACAAGCCTAGAAAATTCAATGCTTCCGTGCATGCGTCAAATCGTTTCCGAGCATGTGTCGGAATTTTGAGCGTCGGAATTGCTACAGACGATCGTTTTTTTTTGGATAGGAATATTTTCCGTCTGAAAATTTGAGAACCAGCTGTCAATCTTTTGTTGCCGGAAATTGGAGGCTACACACGGTCGGAATTTCCGTTCAAACGCTCACGTCAGACTTTTGCTGTGGGAATTTCCGACCGTGCATTAGTCACTGAAACATAAGAAGTATGCAGATCAGGAAAGTAACTATCTGTAAACTTTTTCAGGTCACCGAGTATAGAAACCAGCAGGGCATGACAGCCACCTACTGTAGTGAGCAATTTCAGATTGAGAAATAAGCGACAAACGCATCCATGCTACTCTCATGAGTAAATTCCCTGAAACTGCAAAAATATTTACAATAAGAATGCACAACCTGTTGGATGACATTGACATGCCTGTCCACCTCCCCAAAACTTTAAGCACAAGAAAATGGTGATAAATAAAAAATTCACCTGTAAAAACAGCTCATTAACAAATGAACAAAAAGTTGAGGTTGAACAAATTTTTTCCGTACAGTTTTAGTCACATTATTTACCACTAGTAAAGAATGTCCAGCTGGCTCCTGTAGAAATCTTCCCTGTGAAGATGTCCTTGTCCCTGAACTTCCCGACCTGCGGGGGGGAACAGTTGAGCTACCGGGTTTCCCCTAAAATAAGACCTAGTGCTATTTTCCAGGAGGGCTGCAATATAAACACGGTATAATCCTCTATTACGGCGATGTGTGTGTGATGGTCTGGCTGTCGGCGGGGGATCTCGGCCCCCCTCCCTGCTGTGTTCATAGTGAAGAAGACCGCTCCAGGCAGGCGATGGAAGCGCCGATCAGCGACATACGGTAAGGATGTTTGCACAGTTGTATTGTAGCAGCACCTTTTGCATTATACGATGCTTTTACTGGTATGTTCATACCGGGGCGCTTTAAACCCAAAGAAGTGGTTAGAAACTCCCCTGTCGCAGCACTTGGGCGTTTTGGGAGCGCTCCCAAACTGCCCCAAAGATGCTGCTTTCAGGGCTTTTTCTAACGTCCCGGAAGCGCAGCACCCGTGTGTGAACGCACTCATTGCAGGCGCTTTATATGTGCCATTTTTAGCGCTAAAATTCCTGAAATCTGCCTCAGTGTGAAAGGGGTATTATGGCTACAAGAATCGGTAGAAATTGGAGCTGTGCATGGCCAGTGCATGGCCAGTTTCAGATCATGAAGTCCTGGAGGAAGAGATGACAAAAGTCTTCTGGCAGCACTGTGTGAAAATGGCAATGCAGGGTTATTACACTGGATGTAAAAATTAGGTTCCTAATAAAATGCTGAAAGCACCGATTTATTGGGATAGTCAGAAAAGGAACATGGGAAAAGCTATTGCCAACTAGGTTGTTTCGATTGGGCAAAACAACCCATTGGGATGGAACTCGCTGAGCCCCAACACTCCTACTAGCACCTCCAGGTGCCCAATTTATACCTGCAAGTGTAGACCACCCCCCCCCCCCCCCCCCCAAGTTATAGGCTCATTGTAATCTTGCTTTATTACTTACTTGACAGGTTAAGTGTGACTCAAAGTGGGAACAAGAGTAACTTTTAGGCCCCTTTCACACAGCCGGCTGATGGTGTCCAGATTCAAACATCTGTCACTAAATGCAACTAACTTGTGTGCAGCTACATTTAAACAGCAGTGGTGGCCGTCAGCCGCTATTAGTTTAAAAGGGTTGGGCGCCTGCTGCTGATCACATAAACCGGTCATTTCAGCAGCAATAATCCCCCAAATCTTGCAGCAGGAATCCGGCAGCTGCCGTGTAAAAGGGGCCTTTAAAAGAGCTTGAGGTTTTTCTGCCGGACAGCTTGGACTGTATGGTAATGTGGAGAAACATATAAAGTTCCCAGGGTCGATTTGATTTAAATCGCTAGTAAAAAGGCTCGATTTAAATTATAATTTTTAAAGAGCAACTCATCTGTCCCGCAGCGGCTCCTCTTCTGACCCGCTGTTGACTCACCGACAGTCCCATTCACTTTAATGGGACGGCTGGCGATGCAGCAGTGACACAACAATGTGAGGGACGTGCAGGCAGCAGGTGAGTGGATGCCCGCTAACAGGTGCTGCCATGATCAACCTGAAATGACAGGTGCTCTTTAAATATAAGTACTCATTCTTGCTGGTAGTTAGAATCTTTAATTTCTTTTTTTACTGCTTGCCCTTCCTCCTCACACTTAGAGCCTGGTACAGGTGCATTTCTTTTCAAACAATCATACAGTTTGTAGTGTACACAGATTTGCAAAACAATGGGATAAAGGAATATTCCTGAACTTTGTTTTATCTCATGGTTACTGTGAAATTGTGTGAATGCATCAATGCGGTGCATGTTGTCTCAGCTTGCAAAGCTTGGTTTCATTGAATAAGTTTACAAAAAAATGAAAATATTGCAGAATATACAGTCTCATGCTACATAATTAAGCTCAGTTTCATGCTGTATAAACAAAATGACTGTATCCTAAATAGAAAACCGTCTTTAGATATTTTTTAATAAAATGCTTTGAGTAAAAATCTATCAGATTTAAATAAAAAAAAAATCACAAGCTCCTTTAGCAAGAAACTTGCTGGGAGATATTTTTTTGCCGAGGAAACCGGTCGTGTGTACATTTTCGTCGAGGAAACTGTTGGGAAACTCGACGAGCCAAAAAGAGAGCAAGTTCTCTATTTCCTTGACGGGAATGGAGAAAATTGGCTTGTCGAGTTTCTCGACAGCTTAACAAGGAACTCGACGGGCAAAACTATGTTTCTCCCTTCGAGTTCCTCGGTCGTGTGTACGAGGCTTTATAGTCAGGCCATTATTCATGATCTTTGTGGACTGAATAATGACAGGATTGGTACCAGTTGATTGGAGAAAAGCCAACGTGGTACCAATATTCAAAAAAGGGCATAGACACATTCCTGGGAATTATAGGCCAGTCAGCCTAACAGCAATAGTGGGTAAATTATTGGAAGGGATGATCAGGGACTACATCCAAAGTTTTACTGAGGAGAAGAATATCAGCATGGGTTTATGAGAGGATGTTCCTGCCAGACTAATCTGCTAACATTCTACGAGGAAGTGAGCAACCATCTAGATTTGGGGAGGGCTGTGGATGTGGTGTATCTGCATTTTAAGAAAGCATTTGATACAGTCCCCCATAAACGCTTAATTTACAAGTTGAGGTTTGCAGGCTTGGACCATAGGGTTTGGGCTTGGGTAAAAAACGGTCACAGGGACAGGTCCAAAGGGTAATGATAAATTTCGCGTACTCAGACTGGTCTGGAGTGGTGAGTAACCCAAGATTCTGTTTTGGGACCAATTCTATTCAACATATTCATAAATTGTTTCAATAGAATATATAAGATCTATTAGTACTGTTACAATGTATGTTGTTTAAGCCGGGAAAAGCCAAGAGGCTTTATTAAGTAACCCTTTTTTTCCACACGAAAACTCAAAAAGTATTTAAAAAAAAAAAAAGCCTGTTCCAGGTCAGTTATATGCCAAACACTGAAGAAACAGCCCCAGTATATTCACCTTTAAACTTCAGGTTTATTATAGTCAGATCAAAGGGGGGGGGAAAAATAAAAATCAATAATGAGTTGAACCTAAATACAGATACTTTGCCTACACAAACACCATGCACACAATTCATTTTCAGGCATTTAGAACCAGCTTTCCAAAGCAAAAATGATTGAATCAATCAGGACGATTGACCAGTTTTCTTTGTCCCAGTATAAACCGCTTGTGGCAAGTTACCCCAACCTACTCCTCATCTATGCAAACGAAAGCTGGTGAAAAGCGCCATGTTTGGCCAGCATTTGTCTTCAGCTCAAATTTCAGACGATTCCTGAGTTGGCTACAATAGAAGCCACAGGTAGCCTTGCTGGCACCACCTGACTCAACAAAATAGACTTAAAAATTGCAGAGGCGAGTAGAAAATTGTCAGGTGGGCAGTGACTACATCCAATCAAATGTAGTCACTGTTGAGGTATTCACGCAGATGTATGTGTGGCGGTTCCTAAAGACAGCGGAGATTCCACCATCAATTCTGTTTAGTAAGCGGAAGGAGGAAATTATTGGACTTCTTTTGTTATCTATGCGTGTATGGCTAGCCTTAAAAGTGTGACCTTTCATTGATGTTCAGGGTTATGGAGACCGATGTCCAATGAAGAGTCAGGAATGGCGAGTCACACTTGGGAAGTTCAAGTGGCAAGATCTCCCTTTCATAGTCTCCTGTACTGGTACCATCTGCCTTGACTTTTTGGGTGTTTCTATAGTTTTTTTTGTTATACTCTACAAAATGGGAAAAGCAGGAACAATTTTTAAATGTCACAACAGGTAAGAAGACCTGGGAACAAACTCACGGCAGGAGTAAAAGTATCGGACCAATAACCGTAAATCTGCGCATTCCTGCGCAAATCACATATGATCCACAGATAAGTCACTATTCCCGTCGCACACGTTCTTAGAATGAGCGCTCTAAAGTCTGGGCGCTGCAGCAACCACCGGCTGGATACTGGAGCATACAAGACGCAATGTATATATTCGCCAGCACACCAAAGATCTTCAATTGAGTCCAAGCGGTTTTTATTGAAGAAAGATCACAAACAGTGTAGTGCAACGATTCAGATCCACATAGGGACCCCTTCTTCGGGCAGGATGATATCAAACAGTGAGATTCAGGCCCATTTGTTTGGGTGGGCTGAAATCATGCCGGGCTGCACCATAAGTAATGCATGCACTACTTACAAAAAGAAACCACACAGCAACAGAATAAATTGCGTGGTATCGATTGCGTGGTATTGTACCACGCAATCTGGTGCAGGCAAAACATACTGCATTCGGGGTGTCAACACTGACATCCGCTCCAGATTGGGGGTGCAGTGCGTTGTAAAGGTAGTGTGGGAAACACGCACAGAAATATGAAAATTATGGGAAATATAACATAAGACACCTTTTTTGCAGGCCCCGAAGTGACCAGCCTAGGTTTGTGCTAGTAAAGTGGGTATGAATCCATAACAAAATATGGCAAGAGGGCAATGCTGGTATGGTGTTCAAATAAAATGATTAAAACAGTATTAAACCAAAAAATATATATATATATTGTACCTTACCAATCCTTAAATGTGATGGCTGCGTTTTGTTTTTTTTAAGCCCCCCCCCCTTTATTTTTACCTGATGATGCAGCCAGTAACACACCACGGCGTTCCGGATCACGGGTGGAATCGCCGAAAAACAGGGGACGCCGCGCTTGATATCCCTGTTAGTTTTAATGGCAGTGCGACTGTCACCCGACGAATCTCCATAAAATTACGCAACACAAATTGTGGGACGCCTGTAACCCAAAAGAAGTTCCGGAACTTCTGGGCGACAGTCGTCCTACGATTCTTCGGGCAACAATTGTGCCACAATTTGGGTGCCATTGACAGCAACAGGGATCACAAGCGCATCTCACGTTTTATGGTGATTCAGAATTGTGAACTGAGCCTTATAGTAGTAGATATTTGCCAGCACACCAAGGATCAGCACAAAGTGGCGTCCAAACGGGTAGTTTATTGCAAGATCACAACACAAGAAAGGTGCAACGTTTTGGAGTCGCGCAGGACCCCTTCGTCAGGCATTTCATTGTATACCGGACTTTCGGAGTCGCGCAGGACCCCTTTGTCAGGCATTTCATCGCATACCTGACTTTTGGAGTCGCGCAGGACCCCTTTGTTAGGTATGCGATGAAATGCCCGACGAAGGGGTCCTGCGTGACTCCGAAACGTTTCACCTTTCTTGTGTTGTGATCTTGCAATAAACTACCCGTTTGGACGCCACTTTCTGCTGATCCTTGGTGTGCTGACAAAGATCTACTCCGTGACTTATACCAGTATCCAGCTGGTTGTTGCTACAGCACCCTAATTTTGAGAGCTTATACCAGGAACGTTTACGATCGGAATATGCAACATTACCTCAGCCTTACAGTGTCTCTAATCAACCTGAGAAGTGGAGCAACAGGGACACTTTTGGACAGCAGCATTGTCAATCTGTAGAGAGGG
>NC_053500.1:28972318-28999818 GCF_905171775.1 Rana temporaria | reverse complement strand
TGACTGCTCTGCGGGCTCGGCTCCGGAACCACCAGGCCGACTTAATCCGGATTGGCTCGGTTCGGATTATCGGGGGTAATGGGTTTAATTAGTGTAAACACGATAGTGAAACCGCTGGATTTCTCGCGAGATCCGGAGCACGGGGCGCGTCCACGAGAAGGGGAAAAAAACGCGCCAAAATCGGGTCGGTGGGGGGGCGCGCGTCGGCGGCGGGAGCGCGCCGAGCTTTCCCGTCGCACGAGGGAGGAGAAAGGCAAAGGGCCATTGGCCGAGGCGAGACATGTGGGAGGATTTGGCGGGCCACGCCCTAAGAAGAGAAGTCTGAAAAGGGTCGAGCGGCGATTCGGAAGCGCCTCCGTGCGTGGGTGGGGCGACTGGGTCAACGCCCTCCGTGTTACGGAGGAGGAAAGGGGAAGGATCAAGGTGTGATTGGCTGCAGGCAGACATGTGGGAGGTGATTGTCTGCTAAGGGCGTCGTCGAGGGAGGTCCTTAGCAGAATTAAAGTTACCATTGGCTAATAAAGAATATCGGAGACCACGCCCACGTCTTCCTTTAATAGCATTGGTGGGTGAGAAAGGCATTTTGGGAAAGCTGTCTTATGGACACGTGTGACCACATGACCTCATTGTGGCTGTGAATGACGCCCTACTACAGTCTATCTATGTGATCTCCATCACTCAGCTTTACCATGGCAGTGCCACTTTAAAGGCTTGGCTTGGGCTGAATGGACTTGTGTCTTTCTTACAACCAGACTAATAATATAACTAAAAGTCATTTTACATTTTATTTTTTACATGTTTACAATTTTTTTACTATGTTTATTTATTTATTTACATTTTAACTATTTGCCTCCTGGGCACTTTTACCCCCTTCCTGCCCAGGCCAAAACTTCCGCTTTTAGCGCTGTTGCACTTTGAATGACAATTGCGCAGTTATGCAACACTGTACCCAAATGACATTTTTATAAAAAAAAATTATCCACACAAATGGGGCTTTTTTTTGTGGTATTTAAAGTGTTTGTAAACCCATGTAGCCCACGGTACCCAGAAATAACTCTGGGAGACATGTCGCCGGGCAGAGCAGTGCGCCGGGACCGCGGCGGGGGCTTTGCTCAAAGGTACGTATGTCATAATGAGCTAGTATGCTATGCATGCTTGCTCACTATGCCTTTGTCTTGCAGGTTGTTTTTTTTGTGGGTTTACAGCTACTTTAACCACTTCCATACCGGGCACTTACGCACCTTCCCGCCCAAGCCAATTTTCAGCTTTCAGCACTGTCGCACTTTGAATGGCAATTGCGCGGTCATGCTACACTGTACCCAAACAAAATTGGCGTCCTTTTTTCCCCACCAATAGAGATTTCTTTTGGTGGTATTTGATCACCTCTGCGTTTTTTTTTTTTTTTGCGCAACAACTAAAAAATGACTGAAAATGTAGAAAAAAAAATGACGTTTTTATTTTTTTCTGTTAATTTTTTTGTAAATAAGTACGTTTTCTTTTTCAATTACGGGCACTGATATGGCGGCACTGATGGGCACCGATGAGATGGCACTGATAGACATCGATGAGGTAGTACTGACGGGCACAGATGAGGTGGCACTGATTGGCAGCACTGGTATGCGGCACTGATGGGCACTCATAGGCAGCACTGATGGGCACACATAGGCGGCACTTATGGGCACACATAGGCGGCACTGATGGGCACACATAGGCGGCACTGGTGGGCACTCATGGGCAGAACTGGGCACTCATAGGCGGCACAGATGGGCACTCATGGGCAGCACTTATGGGTGGCACTGATGGATACTTATGGGTGGCACAGATGGGCACTGATAGGTGGGCACTGTGGGGTGGCACTGATGGACACTGTGGGGCAGCACTGATTTCCCCCTGTTGCCAGTCAGTGCCCATTTGTGGGCACTGATTGGCATTTTTTTTTTTAATGCTTTTTTTAAATTTATTTTTTCAGACTTTTTTAAATTTTTTTCATTTGCCCTTCCCTGGTGGTCCAGGGTGGGCTTCCCTGGTGGTCCATGTGGCGATCCGAGGGGGGGCTGTGCTGATAAACAATCAGCGCGAACCCCCCCTGTCAGGAGAGCCGCCGATCGGCTCTCCTCTACTCGCGTCTGTCAGACGCGAGTGAGGAAGAGCCATCAAAGGCTCTTCCTGTTTACATCGTGATCAGCCGTCATTGGACACGGCTGATCACGTGGTAAAGAGCCAACGCCAGAGGCTCTTTACCGAGATCGGAGATGCAGGGTGTCAGATTGACACCCCGCATCACCGATCGGCGCGCGCGGCATGAAATCCTGCAGGACGTCCATGGAAGTCCAGTCAGGATTTCAAAACCACCTCCCGGACGTAAATCGGCCATAGGCCGGGCGGGAAGTGGTTAACCACTTTGCGCCCTCACTATAGCCAAAAGACAGCTACACCCCCCCCCCCCCCCCTGTTCACCTGCCCCCTGGCAGGCTCTGTGATCCTTGGCACTCTCGGCTGATCACACAGTAGGGTAAAGGGC
Source organism: Rana temporaria (assembly GCF_905171775.1). Lineage (NCBI taxonomy): Eukaryota > Metazoa > Chordata > Amphibia > Anura > Ranidae > Rana > Rana temporaria. The sequence continues at coordinate 28,997,297 of NC_053500.1, read as the reverse complement.
CAATGACAGATGATCATGGAAGTAAACAGAAGCCATTTTTTCGTCAGCGTGAAGAAAAGCAAGCCGTTAATCAACTTCTTTTAGAGGGATCTGGGTCCAATTAGAGATCACCAGTGCTTCAAATCAGTGCTCTTCAGTGCTGCAAATCAGTGCCCACCAGTTCCACCTATAAGTGCCCATCAGTATTGCTAATCAGTGCCACCTCTCAGTGCCTACCAAAGCTGCCAATTAGTGCCTCCTGATCAATGTCACCTCATCAGTGCCCCTTAGTGAAGGAGAAAAATTACCTGTTTGCACAATTTTATAACAAATAATGAAAAACTCCCCCCCCCAAATTTTCAGTCTTTTTTTGTTTTGTTTTTTTGCAAAAAAAATAAAAAACCCAGGAGTGGTTAAATACCACAAAAGAAACTATTTGTGTGAAAATATTGTAAAAATGTCATTTGGGTACAGTGTAGCATGACCGCGTGTGAGAGCGCTGAAATCTTAAAATTGGCCTGGGCAGGAAGGTGCACAGTAAGCAAGTGGTTAATCACCACTGGGGTTTTTATTTTTTGCTAAATAAACAAATAAAGACCGAAAATGTTGTTATAAAATTTCGGAAACAGATAATTTTTCTCCTTCACTGAAGTGTGCTAATGAGGCTGCACTGATAGGCTGCACTGTTGGGCACTGATAGGCTGCACTAATGAGGTGGCACTGATGAGGAGGCCCAAATTGGCAGCACTGGTGGGCACTGTTTGGACTGCACTGATAATTGGTGCCCTGATTATCAGTGTACATGTCCCTTTTAGATAAGGCGTTTATCGTCTCTCTTCTCCTCTCCTCATGCTCCCCTCCTCCGCATGCCTCCCCTGCCATTTTACCTGCTCGGACACGGTTCCCGCCAGGTACACAACTCCTGACTTCAGCTGTCAATCATCACCGCCAGGACACGCCCTCGTATGTCATGCTCCCCTTTACTAAACACAGAGAATCGCCCCCCCCCCCCCCCAATCACAGTGCCCTCGCTCTTTTCGTGTGATTGAGCTTTCCTGTCTTTTGCTGTCAGTGTGCCTGGCAGCGATAAGCCCAGGTGGACATCAGTCACTCGATTATGGGTGCGGATTGGCTGGAAGGCGGTGCGTGCTGGCCGGTCACCTCGGAGGTGGGTGGGTCCATGTTTCTGTGTTCGTTATTTTATTGTACTTTAGAGATCACACAGACGCATTTCATTCTTTAGGATGTTTTATTATTCAATTTTCTTATATTTTATTCTTGTGATACCTCTGTGGAGATTTTTCCCTCACTTCCTATCTGTGAGACAACAGGAGGGGGGGGGTTGGGTGTGAGAGGATCGGAAGTGATAAGAACATTGGAGAGTTAAAATCTAGAGAGTCACCCCACACCACACACAATTCTCCCAGAATTCCCCTCACCCGAGTCCAGGCCACTCCTCCCCTACCAAAATGGTGTCATTGTCTTATGGACTGCCCTCCGGGGTCACATCTCTGGACATAATTCCTGTGTCTGGGGAGAATTCCCCTCACTTCCTGTCCTCACAGGAAACAACAGCAGATCTACCCAATGGGGACAAATGAAAGCCTTTGACCACCTCCTGTACTATGTCTGCAATCTCTAACCTTCTCCTGTAGTATGTCTGCAGTCTCTGACCATCTCTTGTATCATGTCTGCAGTCTCTGATCATCTCCTGTACTATGTCCGCAGTCTCTGACAATCTCATGTATCATGTCCGCAGTCTCTGATCATCTCCTGTACTATGTCCATAGTCTCTGACCATCTCCTGTACTATGTCCGCAGTCTCTGACCATCTCCTGTACTATGTCCGCAGTCTCTGACAATCTCATGTATCATGTCCGCAGTCTCTGATCATCTCCTGTACTATGTCCATAGTCTCTGACCATCTCCTGTACTATGTCCGCAGTCTCTGACTATCTCCTGTACTATGTCCGCAGTCTCTGACAATCTCATGTACTATGTTTGCAGTCTCTGAACATCTCCTGTACTATGTCCGCAGTCTCTGACAATCTCATGTACTATGTCCACAGTCTCTGACCATTTCCTGTACTATGTCCGCAGTCTCTGATCATCTCCTGTACTATGTTCGCAGTCTCTGACCATCTCCTGTACTATGTTTGCAGTCTCTGAACATCTCCTGTAGTACAGTGGCTTGAAAAAGTATTCATACCCCTTGAATTTTCCACATTTTGTTATGTTATAGCCAAAAACATAAATGTATTTTATTAGACCAACACAAAGTGGCACATAATTGTGAAGTGGAAGGAAAATGATAAATGGCTGTCACAATGTTTTACAAATAAATATCTCAAAAGTGTGGCGTGCATTTGTATTCAGCCCCTTTACTCAGATACCTCTAACTAAACTCCAGTCTAGTGGAACCAATTGCCTTCGGAAGTCACCTAATTAGTAAATTTGTGTCCACCTGTGTGGAATTTAATCTCAGTATAGATACAGCTGTTCTGTGAAGACCTCAGAGGTTTAGAGAACCTTAGGCCTCTTTCACACTGGGCGGATCAGTAATGATCCGCCCCGTGAACCTCCGCTTGCTCAGCGGGGATCGCTCTGTTGATCCCCGCTGAGCCGGCGGATGACAGGGCGGTTCCCGCACACTGTGCAGGGACCGCCCTGTCTTTTCTCCGCTGACATCCGACGCTCCATAGAGATGCATGGAGCGACCGTTTAGATCCGCCGTCAAAACTGACAGGCAGACCTGAACGGTCCATCCGTGTGAAAGGGGCCTTAGATGTGCAAAGCTTGTAGAGACATCCCCAAAAAGACTTGCAGCTGTGGTTCTACAAAGTATTGACTGTTGGTCTATCACATAGGGGTATGAATACTTTTTCAAGGCACTGTAGCCTTATTTAAAGTTAGAGTTGGAACGTGATGCATCTATCCATTTTTTTTGCAAACTTTTCAGAGGCGCTGCATTGAGTAGAAATATGTTTCTCAAACATTGCGTGCCTATCCACTTCCCAAATCCAGTCCCCAAGGGTAGGAGGATTGGGTGCCTCTAACTTGGTAATGTCATACGCATGTCAAGACCTATTTGTAGGTGCATTCCTGTAACATGTTATCATTTAGGAATAAAATATTACCAGAAAAAAATATGAACATAAAGATCGTGATGAAGTCATCATTTCTCCTTTCCAACATCTCATTGTGCAAGTAGCCTCAGGCATTACCACGAGGTATCCTATAACTCTATTCTTTGTGACACATTGTATATATGATGAGCAAGGAGAAAGACAGTGCTCAGGGGGCAGGATCAGAATTCAAATGCCAAGATACCAAGTGTAAAACGAACTTTAAAGTGTACTCTAAAACTGGGTGACATTTAAGTTGCCAAAGTGCTGTGTATCACAAACTAATGCAAGGTGAGCTATACTTAAAGTGGAGGTTCCATCAAAAAAAACATTTTGCTTTAAACTGTAGCTTACGACTAAAAATTTTTTTTTTTTACTCATCTGGAAATGCCTGTTGCTATGCGGTCCCATGAAATCTGCCTTTGAAAGCACCTAGGATTCTGACATCATCTCCCTCTAATGCTCCTGGGAAATGTGTGTCATCATTTCCCAGGATGCAGTGCGCTGTCCAATTATCACTCCCCATCCAAGACTTCCAGGAAGTAAGCAGATTCACGTAGAATTGCGGCCGTGTAACGTAACCCGTTTACGTTACACCGCCGCAAGTTTTCAGTGTAAGTGCCGATCCACAAAGCACTTACCTGTAAACTTGCGGCGGTGTATCGTAAACACGTCCGGCGCAAGCACGCCCAATTCAAATGGGGCGGGTACCATTTAAATTAGGCGCGCTCCCGCGCCGGACGTACTGTGCATGCTCCATTCGCAATTTTCCCCGACGTGCTTTGCGCAAACTTACGGCGGCCCGACGTGTTTGTGAATCGCGACGTGCGTAACGTACTTACGCCGGGAAAAAAAAATTTCAAAAGCGACGAACGACGGGCATACTTTAATATGGTGGAGTAATTTTACACCATGTTAATAGCACCCCTAACTTTGCGACGGGAAACTAAGATTTGCGCCGCCGTAACGACGGGAAAAACCTTAGCGGACCGCCGTAACTGCTAATTTGCATACCCGACACTGGAATACGATGCAAACTCCACCCAGCGGCGGCCGAGGTACTGCATCCTAAGATCCGACGATGTAAGTCAATTACACCTGTCGGATCTAAGGGCTATCTATGCGGAACTGATTCTATGAATCAGCCGCCTAGATAGGACCATAGATACGATTCTTTTTGATCGATTAAAATTCTTTTGATTGGTACTCGCTTTTTCCGCCGGCTTCTGAACCTTCAGGGAGTTCTGTCGGAGATCCAGTAACGTCACAGACACCAGCGGGGGTTGCCGTGTCCATCTGAAGGGCTCCTTTGCTGTGCCTTCATATCTGCATGCCGGCAGGACCTTACTATCTGCCACACGCAATGGCTGTTACACTTCCCTCTATCAACCTTGGATTCTACAACCATCCACTGGGAGTTGTGATAGTTCCCTTCCTGGGACACCTACATGCCGACGGACTGATGTTAACCCCTCCTCATCTGGATTCAGCAGTGGTATCGTTGTACATATTTTTATACCAGTATCATACTTAGCTACATGTTTTTATGACTGCGTTTGGTACAGTTTGTTATTACTGACACCATTTTTACAGTTTATGTAGCTACATCGATTTTATCTCCAGTGCAATATTTATTTTGTTACCTACTTGAAGACTATAAAAGTTTTAATGCTATTCCCATCGAGCGCTGCCTTTGTGTGTTTTTTGTATCCTGCTATCCATTTTTCCAGTGGTTGGTAGCTGCATTGGGAATCAGCCTGCAAGGAGATCAGCTAAAAGTAGTTGGATCTGTATGTGCGTTATAATTAATCGAAATTGGTTGATTAATCGATAAAAAAAAAAAAAAAAATTAATCGAACAGAAAATTTTTGATCAGTAACAGCCCTAAAAGGTAAGCACAAACTGCATCTACATCTGCCCAAAAAAAATATCTAGGAACCAATTAATTTTATGAAACCACCCATCCCAAATAAAATTTAAAAAAAGTTGTTTCGAAACTTAGAATATTTTTAAAGAAACAGGCGATCCTTGTGTCAAATATGATAAATACACTGACATTTTATTTTGTAAAAGTTTTAAAAAGTCTTTAAATTATATGAACCATTGTCACATGTTTACCTTCTTTCTGTACAGAGAATAAAGTTCAAAGTCCCTGGAACCAGAATGTGTTTCAAATTTCAGAGAGGCTGGTCAAGGGTCACAATACATACAATGTTACAGTGCGGGCAGATACAGATTCCAGTAAAAACGGCCCTTTTGCAATACTGATCTCTGAAACTGGTATTTTTCACCTTTTATTAATAACAGACTCAATGTTTATCCATTCTTAAGTTCTGACATTCTCAGTGGTGACTACGGTTTACAGGTCAACAAAGGAAAAAGTAGACGGTTTCCCCATTATTCTTTGCTCATCACCAAAAATAAAAATCATTCTCCTTGTCAACACTCCAGGATGACTTTCATCATACACTATGGATAATATTATGGTGAAGACAAATTATCTTGTATTTTTCAGTTGCATGGCTTGCGGTATTTACACTGGATCCAAACACGATACATAGTCAGCTGTTTGCCTCGATTTACTTGCAGCCGTCGATCCACTATATTCTGAACTTTCTCCAAACCGGCTTTGGTGAACATATCCCCAAGCTCATCTGAAAAGAGAGTATACTGTATGTTTCTTTGGTCAAAAAAACAATGCCATAATAACATTAGGCCCAATGTATAAGCTTTAAAAATTGACTGTCAGATTCAAAATTAAAGTTTAATCAAAAATGCAAAACTTTTTTCATCTTGGATAGAGTAAAGGGAGGCTTATAATCCCTCTTTTTTGTTTTCTATAATCTCTTTTTATTAAAGAAGAATTATGACACAAGAGAGGGTGTCCAGGGAAGTTTACTAGAATCTGGGGACCCTGGCTGGACACCAGTGACTCTCTTCTACATTTAGGGCAAGATTCTCAAAAGCGATACGACGGTGTATCTCCAGATACATCGTCTTATCTCGGTTTCTGAGCCCGGGTATCTATGCGAGTGATTCTTAGAATCATTTACGCATAGATACGGCGTAGATCCGACTGGCGTAAGTCACTTACACCGTCGGATCTTAGATGTAATTCTACGCTGGCCGCTAAGTGGCGTTTACGTTGATTTCTCATTTGACTATGCAAATGAGCCTGATACGCCGATTCCCCAACGATTTTGCGCCGCGCCGTCGTCGTTTCAGTAAGCGTAAGGTTACCCCTGCTATATGAGGGGTAACCTTACGTCGGTCCGCCGTATGCCATGTTAAGTATGGCCGTCGGGACAGCATCGGGTTTTTCCGTCGTTTACGTAACTCATCGCGAATAGGGCTGTGCGTTAATTACGTTCACGTCGCAACCAATGTATTTGCGGCATACTACGGAGCATGCGCAGTGGCCTACGTTTAAGGCCGGCGCATGCGCAGTTCGTTCGGCACGGGGGCGCGCTTAATTTAAATACAAGCCGCCCCTTTGATTTACGCAGGGATACGCCGGGCCATTTCGACTACGCCGCCGCAAATTACAGAGCAAGTGCTTGGAGAATACGGCACTTGCTCCAGTAAGTTGCGGCGGCGTAGTGTTAATGGCATACGCTCGTAGATACGCGGATCTACGAGAATCTGGCCCTTAGTCTCTGGCCCCATACCTTAGTTACCTTCTATTTGAAGTCGGGTTATACAGCACAGTGCTTGTACTGTGTAATTTGGTCCCCCTGTATCACCTAAAAAACCTGGCTGATCCTGCCTGGCTATATACTCCCCCCTGTAAACTGACCACGGTTTATTATGGCTGCTGAGCCCTGACACCGTTGTCAGTTTACGTGCCTCCTTCATCCGCAGCGCTGCTCTGTCCTCCTTTCCCCTTCTCCCTGCCTGTCTGCTTGTGTAAGTGCCCGCCCCCCTCCTGCTGCCATTATAACTTCCCATCCCCTCTGTAACATAACGAGTGGTGTCCCTGTGCCTGTGTTACATAAAAAAATAGGGCAATTGTGACTTAGAGCATCTCCCGGCGCTCATGTGACTTCTCGGCTCTCTCTCCTCCTCCCCGGCTGACGCCAGCGGCAGTGCTCGGCCCCGCCCCCAGGAGCAGACAGCCGAGGAGTGACATGAGCGCCAGGAGATGCTCTGATATAGGTACAAATCTGCATATTTTATATATAACACAGGGACACATATCGTTATGTTAAAGAGGGAATGGGAGGTTTTTATTACATTGGCTAAACAACCACTTTAAAGCGGAGCTCCACCCTAAAATGGAACTTCCGCTTATCGGAACCCCCCCCCCCCCTCCCTCCGGTATCACATTTGACACCTTTCAGGGGGGAGGGGGGTGCAGATATCTGTCTAAAACAGATATTGGCACCCACTTCTGGGAGTCCTCTCTGTGGGGATTCTGCGGGTAGTTCTTCACTTTCCGCCCCCGCCCGTTGTGTACTGGGAAACACTCGGCTCCCAGAACACAGCAGGGACCAGTGAGGACGGCGCTGCGCGACTCGCGCATGCACCGTAGGGAATCGGGCAGTGAAGCCGGAATGTTTCACTTCACGATTCCCTCACCGAGGATGGCGGTGGGGCAGCAGATAGACGAGCGATTGTTCGTCTTCTACTGCAGACGTTGCTGGACTCCAGGACAGCCAAGTGTCCATATATTAACCACTTAAGACCCGGACCAAAATGCAGGTAAAGGACCCGGCCAGTTTTTACGATTCGGCACTGCGTCGTTTTAACTGACAATTGCTGCGGTCGTGCGACGTGGCTCCCAAACAAAATTGGCGTCCTTTTTTTCCCACAAATAGAGCTTTCTTTTGGTGGTATTTGATCACCTCTGCGGTTTTTATTTTTTGCGCTATAAACTCACTCGCTAAAAATTCAATATTTTTTCCTTTTTGCTATAATAAATATCCCCCAAAAATATATAAAAAAAACAATTTTTTTGCTCAGTTTAGGCAGATACATATTCTTCTACCTATTTTTGGTAAAAAAAATAAAAAATTAACCTACCTAGCATGTCTTTGGAGTGTGGGAGGAAAACACAGTACCCGGAGGAGGCCCACACAGGAATATGGAGAAACATAGGCGTGTAGTGCCATGGTTGTGATTTGAACCGATGACCTAGTGCAGCTGGGCAGAAGTGCTAACCACTTAGCCACGGTGCTGCCCAGTGTATGGAAAGCACAGGTCACCACAAAGTCCTGTAATGGCATAGTTTGATAAAACCAAAGTGAGCAAAGTGGTACAAGGCATCCAGCACTTCTAGAGGTGTTGGATGCTGAACACTTTTTAACTCTAAAAACAGCGAAGATCGGTAGCCTGGATACCAGAACAGTTCCTTTTCTTTCCAGGTTGTTGAGTGGATTTCAGTCAGCCATTATGTTGCAGGAGATTAATGTAAGAGAATGATTAAAACAACCCTCTTGGCAAACCCTTCACTCTTTCATGGGCACCTTTATAAAAGTCAAACAGAGTCTTACCTTGAGTAAAGAAGTAGACCCTTGTGCCATCTCCTCTAACATAGAAGTTTTCAGACAGACATCGTCCTGGAAGAAACACATGATAAACAGTATCATAAGAATGTAACTACATACAGTGGCGTCACTAGGGTTGGTGTCACCCGGTGCGGTAAAACATGGTGTCACCCCCCCCTCTGTCTAGGCTGCCCAGCACCAAGCAGGCAGCGCACGGGCATGGGGCGCACCCCAAACCAGCCCCTGTAAATGATAGTATAGGGCAGTATAGTGGCAGGTTAGGGTAGTATAGAGTAATATAATGGCAGGTTGGTGTAGTGGGGTGCTATAGGACAGGTTAAGGTGGTATAGGGCATGTTGGGGTGATATAGGGTAGTTTGGGGTGATATAGGGCAAGTTGGGATGGCATGGGAAAGGTTGGGGTGGTACAGGGCAAGTTAGGGTGGCATTGGGCAGGTTGGGGTGGGTGGTATAGGGCAAGTTAGGGTGGCACAGGGCAAGTTGGGGCGGCATGGGAAAGTTTGGGGTGGTGCAGGGCAGGCTGGGGTGGTACAGGGCAGGCTGGGTGGTATAGGCCAGGCTGGGGTGGTACAGGGCAGGCTGGGTGATACAGGGCAGGCTGGGGTGGCACAGGGCAGGCTGGGATTGCACATGGCAGGCTGGGCATGTCAGCTAAAATAAATAAATAAAAAAAACGCGATGGTGTCACCCGGTGCGGCCCGCACCCCCCTAGCAACGCCTCTGACCACATACTGAAAAAATGGGAATAAGGAACTGCATATGCAGAGGGTAAAAAAGACCCACTTTCAAGAATAGATTTGCTGCATTGCATCTCATTGCATTATTCCATGACCAATAATCAGCACTTCTCTTTTTGTAATAAATCAACGTCCACATGTCTTGTTGCATGACACATGGAACCCCCACCCTCCGAGTCATGGAACAAGTGCAAATTACAGCAGAGATCCACAATTAGACCAGTGCGGGTCATATATTCATCTTCTCTGGGTGCAAAGCCGGGAAGTGGAGATCTTGGCACTCCAGAAAGAAAGACTTGGCAGGACAGAAATACAGAGTGGCTGACCATGCTTTTTTTGCTTTAGAACAGTGGTTCTCAACCTTTCTAGTGCCGTGACCGCTTGATAAAATTTCCCAAGTTAGGGGGACCTCCAACAGTAAAAAAAAAAAAATTGTAGCGTGGGTTGTCAGCACCCAAGGCAAGACAAGTAATTTGCGACCCTAAACCACGGACATTTAGCGCTCCGAGTCCCTTCCACTCGTACAGTATTGAACCCCATTATGGTACATTTTAGGATGTACCACTTTTCGTTCTCCTTTCTTTCCCTTTAACCTCTCTCTATCCTAAATTTTGTTTTTCCCCATTCCTCGCTCTAGCCGTGTTTCTTGTTCTTGCTCCTATTCTAGCTCTCCCTTTCTTTGTTTGTTTTTTCTCCTTGGTGGGGGGGGTGGGGGTTGCAACTAGTGGCAGTGCCGGTGATCTGCCGTGCTGGTTCCAGGTATCATGGAAGTTCCAGCGCATTCGCGAACTGATGCGCTGAGATGGTTCCAGCTATCGGGAAAGTTCCTTCAAGCACTGCGCAGGTGCAAACTTGCTGACGGAAATCCCCGAACGGCGGCCGGCATCCAGGGCGACGTGGATTTAGAGGAAAGTGGCCAGTCGGCCTCACGTCCTCGCTGCGCTCGGACGGCTCGCTTCGCTCGCTCGGCCTCCTGGCTCTTTTTTTAATATCCTCCAATCCACGGGGATGTTAAAGAATGAGCCTGGATGCCGGGCGAGGTTCGGAGATTTCCGTCGGGAAGTTGGCGCCTGCGCAGTCAGTGAAGGAACTTCCCCCATAGGGGAACATTGAGGACAAGTCACCGGCAGGGAGTTGGGATCCGTGGCAGTGCCGGCAGGGAGTTGGGATCCGTGGCAGTGCCGGCAGGGAGTTGGGATCCGTGGCAGTGCCGGCAGGGAGTTGGGATCCGTGGCAGTGCCGGCAGGGAGTTGGGATCCGTGGCAGTGCCGGCAGGGAGTTGGGATCCGTGGCAGTGCTGGATGAATCTCTGTTCAGCCAACTTAGGTGCTCTTGATGAAGGTCATCTGCTGATCTAAGAACTGTAGTGGGGACTTTTAATGGCAACTATAATCACAGGTAGTGTTACTCACTGTGTCTCGTAGCAGTGAAACCTATTCCAGCCTGTCCCACTTCACATTCCTCACTTGTCAGCTGACCTCTAGTCTCTGCCCCCCAGCCATGCCGTGAACTGAATGGGCGGCTGCAAAGTGGCTGAGTGGGCCAGGCCAGCCCAGGATTCGTTGACCCCTGGCAAATCATCATTTGACCCCCGAGGGGGTCCCGACCCCAGGTTGAGAACCACTGCTTTAGAAACCAATACACCCCTGGCTCTTCCACTTCTTCTATAACTTCATTGACAATGCCAATTGTTACTTCTGCTTTCACTGCATGCATGCCAGTTCTAGGCTGGTCCCACAAGGAACTAATACTTGCATTCACAGAGACACTATTGCCTTGCCCATTCAGGACAAAAGTGAGTGTGTGTGTAAAGGTTAACCCTGACCCCTTTAAACTGACCTCTTCAGTGCTAAGAATTACCATGTGCATGAGCATGTGACCTCCCCCCATGATGCAGCAAGTCACCACTAGGCCCAATCTTTGTTACATGATGGGGGGTAATGTCACTGCTCCATCCAACACCAAATATTTTGGTCAAAGGAATCATGGGGGGGGTATAAAGTAGTCAGGGGTGGTTTTAACACTTGTTGTCACTTTACCCTAAAATAGATGAGGTGATGGCGTCTCTTAAAAAAAAGGGATTTTTAATACAGCTTACCTGTAAAATCCTTTTCTTGGAGTACATCACGGGACACAGAGCGGCATATTCATTACTATGTGGGTTATATGGAGTACCTTCAGGTGATGGACACTGGCAATCTCAAACAGGAAGTGCCCCTCCCTATATAACCCCCTCCCATAGGAGGAGTACCTCAGTTTTGTAGCAAGCAGTATGCCTCCCAAAAATGGTCCCCAAAAGAGGGGTGGGAGCTCTGTGTCCCGTGATGTACTCCAAGAAAAGGATTTTACAGGTAAGCTGTATTAAAAATCCCTTTTTCTTTCTCGTACATCACGGGACACAGAGCGGCATATTCATTACTATGTGGGATGTCCCAAAGCAATGCTTACAATGAGGGGAGGGAGAACATCTTCCCAAGACAAAAGGATTTAATTTAGAGATATACTCAAATCATAATAAATCCAACTTAGTTGAGAAAAAATAAATTTTTAAATTTAACTCAAAAGGGAGCCCCCCGGATCCGAGGGTCTCAAACTGCAGCCTGCAGCACTGCCTGCCCAAAGGCTGTATCAGTATTCCTTCTTACGTCCAACTGGTAGAATTTTGTAAACGTGTGGACAGAAGACCAGGTTGCCGCCTTGCAAACTTGAGCCATAGAGATCTGGTGGTGTGCTGCCCAGGAGGCGCCCATGGCCCTAGTAGAATGAGCCTTTAATGATAACGGAGGAGGCAACCCTTTCAAGCCGTAGGCCTGAGTGATTAACTGTTTAATCCATCTCGAGATGGTGGATTTTGCAGCTGCCTGCCCCTTCTTGGGCCCATCCGGTAAAATGAACAACACATCTGTTTTCCGGATCTTCTCTGTAGCTTTAAGATAGGCCTTCATGGCCCTGATAATATCCAAGGTATGCAGCAACCCTTCCTTTCTGGAAGTAGGTTTAGGGAAGAAGGATGGTAATACCAAATCCTGGTTTAGATGAAAACTGGATATAACCTTTGGTAGGAAGGAAGGATGAGGGCGGAGAACGACCTTGTCCTTATGAAAAATAAGATATGGATCCTTACAGGATAAGGCCGCCAGTTCCGATACTCTTCTCGCGGAAACTATGGCGACCAAAAATACTAACTTCCTTGTCAGTAAAACCAAAGGAATTTCAGCCAACGGCTCAAACGGTTGTTTCTGTAAACTTGACAGAACAAGATTTAAATCCCACGGGCAAAGCGGGGATTTAACTGGAGGATTAATACGCAAGACCCCTTGAAGGAAGGTCTTAACTAGCGAGTGGGTGGCCAGCGGCCGCTGAAACCACACTGACAAAGCTGAAATCTGTCCTTTGATTGTGCTTAATGCCAGTCCTTTATCCACTCCTAGCTGGAGAAAACTTAATACTCTATCGATGGTAAACTTGCGAGAAAGCCATCGCTTGGACTCACACCAGCCTACATAGGCCTTCCAGACCCTGTAATAAATCACCCTAGAGACCGGTTTCCTGGCTCTGATTAGGGTAGAGATTACTTTCTGAGACAGACCTCTACCCCTGAGAATCAGGGATTCAGCCTCCAGGCCGTCAAATTTAGATGCCGTAAGGCAGGGTGGAGGATCGGACCTTGCGATAGCAGGTCTGGCCGTAGAGGAAGAGTCCAAGGGTCTCCCACTACCATCTTTAGGATTAGCGAGTACCATGCCCTTCTGGGCCATGCTGGAGCTACCAGGATGACTGGTATGTGCTCCACCCTGATCCTGCGCAGCAGGCGGGGTAGTAACTGGAGCGGGGGAAATGCATAAAGAAGTTTGAACTGATGCCAAGGGCAAACTAACGCATCGGTTCCGCAGGCCCTGGGATCCCTTGTGCGGGACATGAACCTGTCTAGCTTCTTGTTCAGTCTCGATGCCATGATATCCACGTCCGGCACTCCCCATTTCTGGCAGAGTGTCTGAAAGACTTGTGGATGCAGAGACCACTCCCCCGGCAACAGAGTCTGGCGACTTAAGAAGTCCGCCTGTAGGTTGTCCACTCCGGGAATGAATATAGCCGATATGCAGGGCACATGGGCTTCTGCCCACAAGAAAATCAAGCTCACTTCTCTCTGAGCGGCTTGACTCTTGGTTCCCCCTTGGTGATTTATGTATGCCACCGCCGTGGCATTGTCCGATTGTATTCTCACCGGGAACCCCTGCAATTTGGACGTCCAAGCCTTGAGGGCTAGTCGAGCAGCTCTGAGCTCCAAGATATTGATGGGCAACTGCTTCTCTGCTGCTGCCCAAGTGCCCTGGCGAGTGCACCCCTCCAACATTGCTCCCCAGCCAAACAGGCTGGCGTCTGTGGTTACTATTTTCCAGGTCACAGGACTGAAAGTCTTTCCCTTCAGGAGATTCTGAGGGTTTAACCACCAAGATAGACTTTGCCGCACTCTTGGTGAGAGTGGCAAAGGAATTTCTAAGGCCTGAGGCCTCTTGCTCCATGCTGACAGGATGGCTGCCTGCAGGATGCGAGTGTGGCTCTGAGCGTACGGAACCGCCTCGAATGTGGCCACCATCTTGCCTAGTAGTCGCATACATAGGCGAACAGTTGGCCTTTTCTTTCTTAGAACTATTTGTATTAGCTCTTTGATGGCCTTGACCTTTAATAGGGGTAGGAACACCTTTTGTTGTTCTGTATCCAATCTCATGCCGAGATATTCCAGCTGCCTTGTGGGCAGGAATGCTGACTTGTCTCGATTTAGGACCCAGCCGAACCTTTCGAGGTACTGAACTGTGAGGGCCACCGCTCGTTCCAGGCCAGGAGACGAGTGGTCTACAACCAGGAGGTCGTCCAGATAAGCCAAGACCGTGACTCCTTGGGTCCTTAGATTGGCTAGGATTGGGGCTAGGACCTTCGTGAATACCCGGGGGGCCGTAGCCAACCCGAAAGGGAGCGCCATAAATTGGAAATGACGTTGAGCCACCGAGAAGCGTAGAAATACTTGATGTGGCTGAAAAATTGGCACATGAAGGTAAGCATCCTTTATGTCTATGGACGCCATAAAGTCGTCCTTCTGGAGCACGGCGACAGCTGACCGAATAGTTTCCATCCGGAATGAGCGGACCTTTAGGTACGCATTCACTCCCTTTAAGTCCAAAATTGGCCTGACATCGCCGTTGGGCTTTGGGATGATAAACAGGTTGGAGTAGAACCCCAATCCCTGTTCCCGGACTGGTACTTCTACTATCACCTTTTGGCATAGCAGATGATTCAATGCCGCTATCAATGCGGCTTTTTTCACAGGGTCGCCTGGTACTCTTGACTCCTGGTAATGAGGAGGAGGGATTTTTAGAAACTCTAGTCTGTAACCTGCGGCCACAGTAGACCGGACCCATTCGTCGGGGATGTTGGCTTCCCAAACCTCTGAAAAGAGGTGAAGCCTTCCCCCCACCCTCATGGGTGGGGGCGCCTCTTCATAAGGCAGACTTAGGGGCTGGCTTAGCTGGTTTGCGATACCAAGGTTTCTTGCCGCCAGAGGCCTGTCCCTGCGATTTGCTGTTAAAGTTTGATCGTACAGGAGGCCGTCGGTACTGCCTGGAATTTGAGGGCCCCGAAGCCGGGGAAAGCTGCCTTTTACATGTAGGCCCCCGAAACTTCTTTTTGACTGGTAAAAGCGTACTCTTACCACTCGAAATAGTCTGAATGTATTTATCCAGATCTTCTCCGAAGAGTCGCCCTCCATGGAAGGGAAAACCTGCCAGAAGCTTTTTGCACGGGGGCTCGGCCGCCCAGTTTTTTAACCATAAGAGTCTTCTCATATGCACTAAAAATAGTGATAAACGAGACGCTTGCTGAATAGAGTCCTTTATAGCATCCACCGCAAAGCATAGAGCTCTGGGTATATCAGATAGCTCCTCTGCCTGCTGGGCAGGGATGTCCTTAAGCATCTGTTTAGTCTGGTCCTTTAAAGCTTGACAGATTCCGATAGCAGCAACTGCTGGCTGTACCACTGCCCCTGCCGTAGCAAAGGAAGCTTTTAAAAGAGTCTCCAAACGTTTATCAACCGGGTCCTTAAACATTTGAATGTTTTCTACCGGGCAAGTTAGTGATTTATTCACACATGAGATGGCAGCATCCACAGCTGGGAGCGCCCATCTTTTGGCAAACCTCTCTTCCAACGGGTAGATAACAGAAAATTTTTTAGGCGGCAGAAAAATTCTGTCTGGTCGTACCCAATCCTGGAAAATTAATTCCTCCAAAAGAGGATGGACCGGAAAAACTGCGTTGTTCAAGGGCGCCCTTAAGGAGCCCAAAGAGGAAACTACCGGACCCCGGCGCTCCGGTAAAGGCAACTTAAATGCTGAGTGAACCATATCTGTCAAAGACTGGACCCACAGACTCTCCGCTTGGGAGGCTGAGAATGGTTCTTCAACAGTAGATTCCTCAATTTCTGAACCCTCTGGATTCTCGTCCAGTATGTCCTCCTGAAACTCTAATTCCTCCGGTGAGAGAATTTCAGCATCTGAGGATACAAATTTAGGCGAAGGGGATCTAGTCCGTTTCTTGCCTGGTAAAGACTTAGCGAACATAGCCGCCAATCTTTCCTCTAGCCCACTCAAAGAGGCAGCTAGCATTTCCTCTGTGACAAACACAGGGTTGGGTGGATCTGGGCCAGCCGCCGCACCAGACCCCCCTATTGGCTCAACCAAGGCGGCCACAACTTGGCTATTAGGTGGGGAGAGTACCGGCATAGCCTGACTCATGTCCTCAGAATCCGAGGGGGAGCCCTTTTGTTTCTTGGCATTTTTTGCCCCTTTTGATCCCGAGCCTTTGGGAGCCATAATACAATACCGAGGTACCCCTGCATGCAACAACTGACTGTTTGCAGCTAGGAGTAGTTAAGAGGTTTAGGGAACAGCAGGATTACTAGTGTCCAAAAACCCCTGGTGAGGCCGAGTATGTTTATTCAAAAAAACAAAGGAAAAAAAAAATCTCTTTTTTTTTTTTTTTTTACTATGATATTATGTTCCTTTAAATAAAATGTATATATATATATTCTTTTTTTTTTTTTTTTTTTTAAAACATACGGCCCCACCAGATATCCTTTGCGGCCTCTAACCTGCTGCAAAGGGGAATTTTTGGCTGTAGAAAGAATATAGGCCAAGCCTAGGATGTACTACCCCTTTCCTGCCACCGGGGGTCACCGGAGTGCCGCTCTGCGTCCCCTCTCCTCCAGCATCAGCTCAGACTGAGCCATGAATGCAGCCTGTCTGTTCTTTAACAGACGCGAAGGCACGCCTCTTCCTGCGCTCCCTCCGCCCCCTCCTCCCGAACGGCGCGAAACAGTCTATTTTGGCGTGCCCGCGCACGCGCGCGCGCCTGTCAGGAAGGAGAGAGACACCTGGAGACGCGCGCCAGGCGCTACAGAGGCAGGGAGAGAGGATCGAGCCGTCGGCTGCAGGGCGGCAAATTTGAACCCCCGGACAGGTAGGCAACTAACAGAGACTCTTAAGGACTCAGTTCTTTGCCCAGAAGAGATTCAAAGATGACCCTATCTGACCAGCAGGGCAGCAGGTGGCCAGCAAAGACTTACTTGGACAGGGGAACCAGAGATGGGGGGGGGGAAATCCGACCATCCTGTCTACACACAGACATAGTGACCAAGGTGCCTATGCAGAGCATACCTAGGCTACCCCCCCTTTTGATCACCCCTGGGGAGCCCGCTGTCGAACCAAGTTCCGCAGGCTCCCCACTTACCTGCTCCATGCCGCAGGACGTTTGCAAGCAAACATAGTCCAATCTTCTCCCATCTCCGTGGGTAGTGTAGTAGACCATCAGGCACTGGGGTCCTAGAAGGAACCGCTGTCCTGGACCTATATAGCACCCCGGCAAGCAGGATACTTTTGGCTTTGGAAAAAAGCACCAAGTCCTGGGCCCGGGGTCCAGCCCTCCAGAGAGGGCATTATAGGCAAAACCCCATGGATTTTGGGGCCCGGGTACTGTCCACTTCGGCACTGAGGCACTCTGGACAGATCCGGTTAGCCTGCCAAAATCCTAAGGATATGGAGGCAAGCTATTCCGTGACCAACACCTAAGACACTGGCGAAAAAACTGAGGTACTCCTCCTATGGGAGGGGGTTATATAGGGAGGGGCACTTCCTGTTTGAGATTGCCAGTGTCCATCACCTGAAGGTACTCCATATAACCCACATAGTAATGAATATGCCGCTCTGTGTCCCGTGATGTACGAGAAAGAAAATACTTTCTTTTCCTCAAGGAATACAGTACATAACAGCATTTGCTGCTTTTTATATCCTCTTCGATCTAGATTTAAAGGTTTTAACCCTAAAGCATTGGATATAAGACTCCGACCAAGAGATTTTAGAATCTTGGCACCTGTGGGGGACCAGTAATACCTTTCTTAAAACGTAGCTGGGCCATGTCATAACGGCCATAGTCCCGCAACAGGATGCAGCCACCAGGTTTCAGAAGCCTACTTAAACGTGAAATAGCCTCTTGCATCCTGCAAAGAGAAAAAAAAAATAGAATTAAAAAAAATAAAAAAAATAATAATAAAATTAAACGTAGCAAAAAAGGGTGTGGTTTGAATTGGCTGTGGCAGTTTCAATTGCTACAGCTTTACATTTGAAAAACACGTTTTATTTTGCTCTAAAGCAATCTTTTGGTTGCAGTACAGCATACACTCGCCACACCTGTAAGATGCCAATGAACGGAGCAAAGTGCCGACAAAGACCAACTTTTTATCTCGCACGGTATTTGCACAGAAACTTTTCAAACTTTTTTTTTCATGCATTTAAAAAAAAACAGAGTAAAAAACAGAGTAATTTAGCCCATTTTTTTTGTATAATGTGAAAGATGATGTTACATCGAGTAAATAGAAACCCAACATGTGACACTTCAAAATTGCAAAGGCTCGTGAAATGGCGCCAAACTTCGGTACTTGAAAATCCCCATAGGCAGGACTTTAACCACTTAAGGACTCCTTCACGCCGATATACGTCGGCAGAATGGCACGGCTGGGCACAATCACGTACCTGTACGTGTCTCTTTAAGCCCAGCCGTGGGGGCGCGTGCGCACGCGACCCGGTCCGAAGCTCCGTGACCCGATCGCCCCCGGTGTCCCGCGATCGGTCACCGGAGCTGAAGAACGGAGAGAGGGGTGCGAGGGCCACATGAAACTGCCTGGAGGGCCGGATTCGGCCCACGGCCTTGTGTTTGACACCTGTGATGTATTGTATCACATTCCATTGCCACTTCATTTCTGATCTATACATTTGATTTGTCTATCTTTTTCATTTTTTTTTCTACATGGTCATATTTGTGAACAATATTTTTCTTTGTATACAGATGTTAAGTTATGTTTTTTTTATTTAGTGCTGGTCTTATCTTTCTGCCTTTACAAATTGTTTAATTGAGCAACTGCATCAATTATGCTAATTTGCTCTTGGGTAAAGTTTGTATGACTATAAATGTTTTACCATTTCAGTCCTAAATGTGCTATGACGAAGGCTCTCGCCGAAACGCGTTCGCTTTTTAGTTTTATTTTCACTCTTATGTAGTGAATAAATATGCATACGGATTACAGTGTTGCTGGTTCCATCTTTTTGCTCATTCCCCCTCCACAATATGTCAGTGATAAGAATATCTGTACAAGAAAAAAAATGTATCTGCACCCATAATACAGTATATCATCTTCTCCTAATCTGTTCTGCGTAAGCATCTCTGTTACTCAGCATGATGTAGCTGGTGAGGATGGTGGTGGACACATATGATTTACAAGCTTTATTTGAATATTCAAAACAGAGCAGAAAATTAAATGTGATTTTTTTTTCACAATATTTTTCAACTGTTGATGCCAGGTGGGTAACGGTAAAATATGACAGCGACTGTGCCAAACATAAGAACAGCTTGCAGGGCCTGTATGATTGTCAGCAGATTCTGCTGACCAATCTGCTTCCCTCCTACTTGATAAGTACCCAAAACCATGCCAGGGAGTGCAATCCCAGAACCTGTTAACTCATCAAAGTTGGTAACATGCAGGCTATTCTTAAAGCGGTTCTCCACCCTAAAGTGAAGTCCCGCTGATCGGAACCCTCCCCCCCTCCGGTGTCACATTTGACACCTTTCAGGGGTGAGGGGGGTGCATATACCTGTCTAAAGACAGGTATTTGCACCCACTTCCGGCCCAGCATTCACAGGCAAAAGACGGGCATTGCGTCACATCCCGTCGCCCCCCCGTTGTGTGCTGGGAACACTCGGCTCCCAGCACACAGCGGGAGCCAAATCGGCGGGCGCGGTGCGACTCACGCATGCGCCGTAGGGAACCGGGCAGTGAAGCAGCAGCGCTTCACTTCCTGGTTCCCTCAGCGTGGATGGAACGGGGAGCAGCAGGGTGACGAGCGATCGCTCGTCATCTGCTGCGGATGCCGATGGACTCCAGGACAGGTAAGTGTCCTAATATTAAAAGTCAGCAGCTGCAGTATTTGTAGCTGCTGGCTTTTAATATTTTTTTTTGGCGGAACATCCGCTTTAAGTGGTACTGCATGGAAGCCAAGAAAAAAAAAAAAAATCAGGATACTAAGCAAAAATCCTCACTTCCCTGTGCAAACGATATAGTCTTAGACCGCGTAAACACGGCCGAACATGTCTGCTGAAACTGGTCCGCGGACCAGTTTCCGTGGACATGTCCGACCGTGTGTACGGCCTAGCGGACAGGTTTCCAGCGGACAAAAGTTTCTTAGCAAGCTAAGAAACTTGTCCGCTGGAAACATGTCCGTCGGACATGTCCGATGGTTAGTACACCTAATCGGACAGGTCCACTGGTTATGACGTGTAACCAGCGTCCCGAAATCCCGCGCATGCGTCAAATTGATTTGACGCATGCGTGGAGGCATTGCACTTCCGTGTTTGAGAACGTCGGTGTCTTCTACGTCACCGCGTTCTCTGTCCGCGGGGATTTTGGTCTGATGGTGTGTACACGCATCAGACCAAAAGCTCCCAGGAGACATGTCCGATGAAAACGGTCCGCGGACCGTTTTCATCGGACATGTCTCCTCGTGTGTACGGGGCCTTAGGGGAAGGAGCACCTCCTCATCTGTCAAGTGCCACTCTCCTAGGGCTGTATCCACCTATGAGCATTAAAAAAAAAAAATTGCTTTGCCAAATCTCTTTTCTTTGAGAACCATAGTGGGTGCCATCGCTGACCTCTTCTGAGAATAATAGTTACCTAGATGTTAATACTTGGAGTTTCATATGACAAATAAGTGCTCATCTAAGGCAGACCTGGGCCCCGGGTCCACATCTGGCCCTTTGGTTCTCCCAATCCAGCCCTCAATGCCTCCATTGTCATAATGCCTCTCTAAGACTGAGGAAGCTGAAAGGATCAGAGGGGCACGCAGACAGCTGTCTGTGTGGAAAACTGCAAAAACTGGAAGGGAAGAGCCTGAGGAGCTGATTGGTACAGAGGGGAGGCTCAGTACTTGTGGGAGAGCATAGTCTAGGATAGGGGTTGGCAACCATGGCCTTCCAGCTGTTTTGAAACTACAAGTCCCGTGAGACATTTTAAGACCCTGACAATCCCAGGCCTGACTCCTAGAGGCAGAGGCATGATGGGATTTGTAGTTTCACCACAGCTGGAGGGCAGAGGTTGCTTACCCCTGGTCTAGGAGATGTCCTGACGCTCTCCCGCCACTCTGCTATCCAGCCAAATTCTTCATGTGCTTGCGTCTGCACGCTGAAAACCCAGGTCAGGATCTGCAGAAATCTGTACCAATCTCAGGCTCTCTCCTTCCAGTCACAGTGATTTTCAGAGGGCATTTGACAGACAATGAAGAAGTGTTATATCACCTCCTCACCGTCTGATTTAACCCTATAATGCCACACTGCCATGCTGAAATTGTATGCATTGCACACAGTTGCAGTGCAGCCCTTTTGAACTCAATGGGCGAGTACGATAAGCAGAGCCGCTTGTCAAACACTGCGGCCTAGAAGTTAAAAATGCCATGGCTGGGGCATGTAAACAGCCGTGACTGTTACTTTATAGTTCAGGTGAGAGGTAAAACCGTGGCTCAGCAGCCTGTTTTTAGCTTCCCCCGACCACCCATCTGAAAGAGAACTATTTCATAAGCTGTTGTACCTATTATTCTAGAGCCAAGTTTTTGTTTTATGTGTGTTTATAGACCTTCCCAGGTCCAAAATTAACATTGAGTAGAATTCAAGTGTTACTGAAACACCAGCAGTAAAATCAGTGTGCATATGCAGTAAAGCATGCCTGTCATACTCACAGTGGAACCCAAGGAGTTAATCCTCCACATTGTGTAAAACGGCTGTTTGAGCTCCTTTTATTCCACTGTCCCCATATAATTTCCTGATAAAACAGAGTCTATGAAGTCAGGCTGCACATGCTCAGTGTGGTGTGTATTGCTAGAGTCTAGAGAGGTTTTTCTTTCTTGGGAGGGTGCATGTGATCACCACAGGGCCAATCAGCTCCTTAAAGCTTTAACCAATGCATGGCTGGACACTTATAGAAGTCACAAGACTGCTATATACTGCAGATGAGAAAAGGTAATTTAACAGTTTATATTTATTAAAATAATTGCATTTCCGTGTACTGCGGAAAATAGGGCTGCAACGGATCACAGGTGATCCGTGATCCGAACGGGTCACCCCCTTCGGATCGGCACACATTGTGATCCGCGGATTGCCGCGGCTCCGAAGCTAGGCCGAAGCCGCGGCCTTTCCTAATGTTATGTCCGCGGCTCCGGAGCAAGGCCGAAGCCGTGGCCTTTCCTAACGTTATGGCCGCGGCTTCGGCCTACCTCCGGAGCCATGGCCATAACATTAGGAAAGGCCGCGGCTTCGGCCGAGTTTCGGAGCCGCGGCCATCTTGGTACACCCGGCAGCGGCCCTCCTCCTCTGTTTACACCTACAGGGGAGGAGGAGCCCGCACTCGGACACACCGCTGGAAGTGACTCTGTACTACCCGAGTGGGGGGGCTGTCTTGCCTGAGGGGGGGGGCTGTCTTGCCTGAGGGTATGTGGATATTACAGTGGGGGGGGGATGTGGATATTACAGTGGGGGAGAGATGTGGATATTACAGTGGGGGGGGGGGGGGGGGGGAAGAGATGTGGATATTACAGTGGGGGGAGGGAGAGATGTGGATATTACAGTGGGGGAGAATTTTATTTTTTGCCGATCCGAAAAATGATCCGATCCGTGACTCCTGATCTGAGGAACGATCCGAACCGTGAGTTTTTTGATCCGTTGTACCCCTAGCGGAAAACCAGATATAGTGAATGCAGGGTCCTGGGTTTAGTAAAACTTTAACTTCGGCCCTCCACAACAGTCAGTTTCCCATGTGGCTCCTTCAGAAAATGAATTGCCTACCCTTGCTTTACTTACTACTGGTCAGTGACTCAAAGTAATGAATTCAGAAGATCTGCATAACAGGCAAGCAACGAGCTCTTCTAGAAAAAAAGTCAACAATGACAGCTTTTCTATGATCTCCAGTTACTAAACCAGCATAATGAACCGCATGATCAGGAACTGTGTGTCACCTGTCTGGCTGTGCAGTGTGGAAAATGTGTGGAAATCACAAGACTGGCTGACTTTGTATTTAGCAATTTGATTTTTATTAAAAAAAAAAAAAAATACAAAAAATGATCTGGTAAGGAGTTCACTTTAAATACTTCCCTTGAAGCTGTTCTTGTTATACAATGTGGTCAGGACAATCCATTTTTATAGAAAAGGTACATATTAAAATAATTGGCTGCAAACTCTGCAGAAAGTCCACAGCTGCAGTTATCCATCTAAGTCCCCGGTGCAGAAATAGTTTGCCATTTTACAGGTCACTTACTTGCTTGGAAGGATGGCTGAAAGGACAAAGATGAGAACAATGACATCTAAGCTCTCCTCAGGAATGGGGTACTGCAAATTCTCGTCTGATAGGTCGTGGACAAAGGCGAAGCATCGTGATGGATCATACTGAGGCTTAGTCTGTAAAAGTTGGAACAGAAACTTTTACTTTCATGCACTATATTCCACATTTCTTCCATGCAGAAATATTTGTATAACCACCTGACCTCCGGAAGATTTACCCCCAAGCAAAAAATGGTCTGGTCATGAAGGGGGGCTTCATGACCAGACCATTTTTTGCTTTACGGACAATTGTGCGGTCATTCAACGCTATACATAAATTATATTTGTGTAATTTTTGCCCATAAATAGAGCTTTCTTTCGTTGGTATTTGATCACCTCTTTTTTTTCTATAGGGTATAAACATAAAAAAAAGACAATTTAGGCCAATATGTATTCTGCTACATATTTTTGGTAAAAAAAAAAATCCTAATTTGCCCGAGCTGATAATACTCCCTCCCGCCCGTTCCCCCCTCCCAAATGACTTTTTCATCAAAATCAATCCCTTCCCTCACGCCAGGGTACTAGGTGTAATCCTAGACTCTGACTTGTCCTTTCAGCCCCAAGTCTAATTGTTGTCAAAAGCTTGTAGACTTCACCTTCGTAACATATCTAAAATATGTCCCTTTTTAAAGCGGTTCTCCACCCTAAAGTGAAGTCCCGCTGTTCGGAACCCTCCCCCCTCCGGTGTCACATTTGACACCTTTCAGGGGGAGGGGGGTGCAGATACCTGTCTAAAGACAGGTATTTGCACCCACTTCCGGCCCGGCATTCACGGGCAAAAGGCGGGCATTCCGTCACATCCCGTCGCCCCCCCCGTTGTGTGCTGGGAACACTCGGCTTCCCAGCACACAGCGGGAGCCAATCGGCGGGCGCAGCGCGACTCGCGCATGCGCCGTAGGGAACTGGGCAGTGAAGACGCAGCGCTTCACTTCCTGGTTCCCTCAGCGTGGATGGCGGGGGGAGCAGCAGGGTGACGAGCGATCGCTCGTGTTCTGCTGCGGACGGCGCTGGACTCCAGGACAGGTAAGTGTCCTTATATTAAAAGTCAGCAGCTGCAGTATTTGTAGCTGCTGGCTTTTAATATTTTTGTTGGGGTGGAACATCCGCTTTAACTAATGAAACCACCAAGCTACTCATCCACTCCCTTGTTATCTCACGCCTAGACTATTGCAACTCCCTTCTCATATGCCTACCCATCCATAGGCTATCCCCTCTTCAGCCTATCAAGAATGGTGTTGCCAGACTCATCTACCTTACCAACCACTCAGTGTCTGCCACCCCTCTCTGCCAATCCCTACACTGACTTCTGACTGGCCAGCAGATTTCATTAAAAATACCAACAATAACATACAAAGTCATTCACAACTCTGCCCTGAGCTACATCACCAATCCTGTCTCCAAATATCACCCAAATTGTCCTCTCCACTCCTCTCAAGCTCCCTCGTCTCCTCCTCCCATGCTCATCTCCAGAGCCTCTCCCATCCTCTGGAACTCTCTACTTCAATTTGTCTGGCTATCTCCTACTCTGGCAGCCTTTAGGCAATCCCTGAAAGCTCATCTCTTCAGGAAAGCCTATCACGCATCCAACTAATCTTTTATCATCTTATCCCCCACAGGTATAATCTTTTGTACCACTTGTCCCCCCCCCTTAGATTGTTAGGGCCAGATTCAC